>NC_060951.1:64005763-64029465 GCF_022045245.1 Lucilia cuprina
TTCAGTTCTAGTTCAGTTCTAGTTCAGTTCTAGTTCAGTTCTAGTTCAGTTCTAGTTCAGTTCTAGTTCAGTTCTAGTTCAGTTCTAGTTCAGTTCTAGTTCAGAAAAAAAATGTTTTTCTCTCAGTGTTAATCATACGTATTCTTTTCCTTTTGCTTCGCAAAAATAAAACTCAATCATAACAACAAACAACAGGAAATGGCAAAGTTACCGGAAAAGGGAACACGTTTTCACTATACCCTGCCCCCCAGTAACTATGGGTTCGTGGTAAAAAAAAGCATGGAACTAAAAAAATATATGTATGTATGTTGTAACATACGTCTATAAAATGAGAAATGTACACGCGTCAAACGCAATGCAGTTTATTTTTCATAGGATTTTTATTCCAGGATTCATTTAAAAAGCAAGTAAAAAAGCTCTAGGGCCAAAAGGACTGCAAAATTAAAAAATCTTTATACGATTATAACAGAACTGACTCATACTCTTTTAAATTCGAATATGAACCACAGCTATAACCACCACCATCAACCAACGTCGTTCTCATCATCATTGCCAAACATGCAACCAACATATCTACACCCCTTTTTTGGCTTGATGGTTTTGTTCTTGTTGTTGTTCCGGGCTACTAAATAAAATAAAAATGCAAAGGGTGCTTATGACAGCAATACTTCATATTGTATTCTATAAAAAAAGTGTAACGCCAAAAAATCACACACACACATACATATTTGCCACAGTAACAAATTTCATTTGGTTCCATGGTTTGGTGAGAGACTTTTTGTTCAATTATTATGCGTATATAAAACCGACATATGTATGTACGTGGTATGAGTTTGTGAGTGTCTGTGCCACATAATAACGTATTTTATATTGTTGTGTTTTTTTCGGTTAAGGGTTATATTTCTTTCAAATTATTGTATTTTGGCGTTTGTATGGTAACACTAATACATATACGAGTATGTATATATGAGTATGTAAGTATGTGTAAGGATTTAAGTATATTTTGCGTAATTTAGTCCCGTGTGATTTTTTGATAAACTTGATTTTTAATTTATGAATTTTAATGTTTGCATGTTGTTGTTGTCGTTGTTGCTTTCTGTTACTGTTGTTGTGTATTTGAATTTTTAACATATTTAGAGGAGGATTTTGAGGATAATGGTAAAAAAGAAAGAATGAAATAAATATGGCGGTTTAAAAAAGTGATTATTAATAATGCACTTAGAGAAAAAATAGTTTATATAGATACAAACTATAATAAGAAAAATGTAAATGATACCCTGCATCAGTTATGGAAAATAAATGTAATTTATTTTTTGATAATAATGCATTTATCTTAAATATTACAATTATTCCGATTTATTTAAACAATTTATTGACGAAAAACTAATTTTCTGATAGTGGCTTTATTATGGGTGATAAAAGTGTGCTAAATTTCATTTTAAACACTTTCAATAGGCTTTTCCAAATTTGAGTCCTTCTAAGTCCGCCAGTTATTGCCGTATATAGTTACTATCCAATAGTACTAATAATGGTTCACTTGACACAAAATTGGCCATATGTATGATGGGACTTAAATAGGACTCTCAAAATCAAAACCCTTCCATTAACGGATACAATTGTTCCCATTGTGAACCTCAATTTCTTCAGGTCCCTTAACATAGTCCACGATATCGTATACAGCATAATGAAATTTCGTATTGTTCACCGAAAAGATCCAATTGACTCAGCAAGAGGAGAGCAACAACAATCCACCCCATTAAGACTTTTCATTCGGGCCTTACAATAACTTCAAATTGATATTGAAAATTCTGCTAAAATGTCACTTCGATAAAGGAGCTTATCTCAACTTAAGTACTTAATATAACATTTTTGATACGTAACCGATTTAAAACTAGAAAATCCTTCAGATTAAGTGAAACATTGAGTTGCTTTTAATGTTATCTAGGTTCTCTCAACGTTGGAAGATTACCTTGACTGTTCTGTCGGAGTATTCTTAAATGAGAATAATTCTTAATAAAATTTAAAATTTCTAGCGTAAAATTAAACTTTCTAGAACTTGGTCCCTTAAACAAGCATTTTCACTTTTAATTAAATTAAAAAAAAATATTCCTAATTTCTTCCCCGTCACATAATTACAATATACCATACTTAATGGAAACTTACTTTCACATTGAATTGTGGAATAAATTAAATTTCCGCGTTTGAAATTTAATATTTTGAAAAAACACACCCATTTTCTTATCGCGAAAAAAGCGAACAGAAAATCTAAAACCAAACATGTTTGTAACTCAAGCAGCCTGTTAAAAAAAGCATAATTCAATATGGTTGCACAGCAAAACCGCCATAGTGGTTGAAAAGCAGGAAAATATATTAAAAATGCTCTTAAAAAAATTATTTTTATAAAAAAAAGAAAATTTAAATTCATTCATTACACACATGCAACCAACTCGCAAGGACTTGCTTGAGGAAAACAAATACAACAATACGTTTTTTGTTTCATTTGACATTAATCCAGGTGTGTTAACAAGCCTCACTTTTGAAGTTGTATCTTGGAAAACTCTAAATAAAAAAAAAACGAGTGATGACATGTTTTCCAGATACATGTGTTCAAATTGTAACAATTAAACAAGAATCTTACAATAAAGGCACAAAGTAAGACATAAATAATAAAAAATGATTTCTAAAGCATTTAAAGTGACAAAACAACAATGATCAGGCCTTTGATATTACAGAAATTTAAACAATATTTTTTTGAAATTGTTTTAATAAAAAGATATAACAGTTTTTTATTATTTGTTAAATAAATCCTTCAGTTGTAATGTCCTGTAGCAAGCAGCTGGCAATAAATAAATACATAAATATTATTTAGAAGATTAAATATTGATACTTGTAAAAGAGGCATGTGTTGCAGTAGCACACTTTATAGGAGTTTTATTCGAAAACATTTTAAGATACGAGGCGTTAAAGAGATTTTAAAGCGGAAATTTATAGATTTAAAACAAATTGGATGGCACCTTCTATTAAGTAGATTTTACATCAACAAAAATTATTGTTCAAAAAATTATTTGTATTGGCGTTTATTTTATAGTATATGTTGTAACAACCTGGTTTTTTAAAATCTCCGGTACCATGGTTAAAAAATTGTATACATTAAGTTTTGATTCGTCTAATTTATATTGCTCAAACTTTTAGTAATAATATACATTTTTTCTTATTGAGCCAAAATTTTAAGATTTTATAAGAATTTTTTTGTTTATAACTGCCTTATTAATAAACATTTATCAAAGAACAAATTTTGTATGAAAATTTGGTTTATAAACCTTTGATAAAAGTTTTTGAATAAGACCCCAAAGCTTTAAGTTTGTGAATTCCTTAGATTGGTTTAAATTACAATTGCAAACTGCGCGATCGCCAGTGTCTTCTCTTGGCTACTAAAGTTTTGTTCTAGTTTCAGATTCTTTTGAGTTATATATAAGTTAGTTCCGACTTGTTATTAGAAGAAGGGATGCTCTTTTTCTTCTTAGGTTTGGTCTCAGTTTTTATCTCCTTAGGACGTCTAATCATCTTTGCTTCAGATATTGAGGTAAAATCTGATTTATTCTTCAGTGTGAGACTATCTATAATATCCTGATGACTACCCCATTTGTTTTACTTTATCCTCTTTGGCATAAGGTATGAAAATCGTAGGATTCAAAGTCGGAACACCAGCATGAAGTTTGAGGATCTTTAAACAGTATTTAAGCAGTTTGAGCAGTATTTCACAGATCAACAAAAAGTTAATTAAGTTAAAACCCATAAATCCTAATCTGTCATCACAATCGCCTAAAATATTTGTTTTTTTAACTTTATTAATGGTCAGATTGGAGTTCAGCTTCTTTATAAAATTCCACTTTAAATTTACAGATCTGTATATGTTTTTCGATATACAAACGAACAGATCAAAAGTGTGTTCGATATCTCATTGAAGCTTCAGTTAAAATAAAATTCTAAATGCTAAGTTTTGCCGACGTTCCTACAATCGTCGTAAGATTGTAATAGGTTCTACCAACATTGAAATATTGGTTTATTTAAATTTCAATTCAACTTCACTAAACCTTCAATAACTCTCAAATTGTCGTAATGTTTCCCATTAACTTTTACTTTCTGACCTTCCAGAAACTCGATAAGTAGAGCAAGACATAACTCTCTTATGTTGATTTAGCAGTTCCGCCAGGGATTTAGTTTCTCGCCCTGGACTTTCAACTAAGATATCAGAACTTAGCAATATCGACAATCTCTTTAAACTTTCGAGAACTCTATAATCGACGTAAAATAAATATTGATTTCCAAAGTTGGAACTCAACCTCTTGATTTTGATAAAGAAGTTCTGAGTAAATCAGCGCTAAGTTTTGATTTTATTTTACTTTAACCCACCTCCAACTCTATAAGTAGGAATAAGTTCTGTGATAAGATCAGGAATCAAAACCGCAAACAAATCTAATCAAATCAAGCGCTATATGTTCAATGAACAACATTCATTAAAAGCCATCTTACCACACGTCAGATTTCTATTTCCTCATATTTTAGGTCCGTCATTTCAAAGGGTTTTTCAAGATGAAGAGAATCCCTGCTCTTAGATATTTCTTTACGCATAAGCTAATTATATTGCCTTAAATGCCTATAACACAAAAAATTGCCACTTTAATCTCAATTATTTCATACAAATTTCACAACCCATAACCAAAGTGCCCAAATTTTCTGGCTGCCCACATAACACAGCCACCAAAAATAATTTAAAGCCCACAATCTACATAAAACAGAAGACCAAATAGTCAAAAGGAAAAGGTAATATGTAAAATTTACTAAAAGTTAATACATAAATAAATTCACTTGCAAACACACAAACTCAACTACACAGAATTTATAAGAGTCAATCTTTTATGGGGACTAGTATATGAGTCTATATATATTTTTGTGTCTTTTGCGGAACTCCACACAGTTGTCGAGTTGTGGCTTTTTTTTTATCAAAATCATGTAAAAAAAGGTGGGGGTGTCACCAAAAACACAAAATTACTAATTCACTCAGCCATCACTAAAGAAGAAGAAAATGAAATGAAGGCTAAAATTGGAAAAAAGGAAATACTCTCCCACACATTTGCACAAACGAACATACATAAAAATACTTTTACTCAAAACAGTGCCAAAACCACTGCTATACGTCAATTTTCCATAGTGGCCACACTGACAAACACCGAAATGAGTGAAGAAAAAAAAAAACAGAAAATTGTTGTTGTGTGTATCCACAACCGAGCAATTATAACATGGTTTAACAAATGTTTATGAATGCATAGATACAACAAATGCTAAACAAAAACCAACAGCAACAACTACACTGGGAAGGAGTCTCAAAAGATATTTGGCCACAGTTAAGGAATCCTACACACACATACACTCATTCTCATATTAAATACACTCAAGTAAAATAAAGACAGCAATAGTCTCAAAATTCAAATAGATTAACAATACTCTTCTTTAGTTAGTTACACACATAAACACTCAACTCACATTATACAGTTGTCACTCGAAAAAAAATTAAACGTTAAGAAATTGGGAAAAAAAATTTACCCACAACAAAAAAAAAATATCCCTTTACAAATGTATTCATTCATTTAAAGAAAGCAACAAACAACAAACACTGGGAAATATTTACAAGACTGCCGTTAACAAACAAGAGCAGGGAAGAAAAATTGAGAAAATAAATCAACCCCCTTGTTGTATGAGTAACTTTTTTTATCATTGTTGTTGCTGACGTTAAAGGCCGCTAAAAAAAATATTATCACTCATGCTGTTAAACTGGAAAGTGGGAAATTTTTTTAAAAAAAAGTACTTTTTTATTTATTTCCCATTTTTTAGCTGAAGTAGCGACTTCTCCTCCACACAGTGTTTTCATTTGTGGTTGTATAAATGGTGGTTGGTTTCATTGGCAGTCGTTGTTGTTGTTGTAGCTGCTTTGGCTACTATGGCAGCCAGAAAACCATACCAACAAACCACAATTCACTCAAATATTAAAAATAACAGTTAAATGAAAAAAATAAAACGTTAACAGGAGGCATGAGAAAAATTGTGGAAATAAAAACTTGAAGAATTTTCTCCTGTAAGGGATTTTTTTAATTTTTTATCTGGGATATTTTTTTAATATTTTGTTCAGAAATGGAAATGGTGGGAATTGGAAAATTTGTTTTTTATTTTTATAAGGGAGTTGTGTAAACATAATTTTACATTTAATCGGAGAGCATTGTGGCTGTGCATTAATTGAGTGTGTTTTCATTTTTTACGCGTAGTCAAAGGAAATTTTTACGAGAATTTTTGTAAAAAATGGGAGCATGATTTTTTTTATCACTTTGTTTTGAGGTCCAGTAACCCAGTAGTCAGTGAAATGTTGTGATTTTTTCTATTTTTTTCAGAAATGCTAAGAGTATTGGAGAGAGTTTATGATAAACAGTGTGCTTGAATAACGTCAGTATTAGGTATTAATATTATTAATTACACAGAATTTTATAGTAAATACAATATCTATTAGAAATTATGAGGATCTCTTAATGGCAATAGTTCAGATAATTACGATCTAGAGAGTAATCCAGGCAATCGAAAACAACCGAAAGTTCAATAGAATACAAATAATGTTTAATCGAATTTCAAGTTTTTTTTTTTAATTTTAAAACTCCTGTAACGACGTAACTGCGAATATTGAGATTTAGGTCGATATCGAATGTCGCACCAAAAATTAAGATAATTTTTTATCGTTCGTGATCTTTGTGATTATATTGGGATTTTATTGTACAAAGTTTTTACATAAGGAGTGAGATCGAAAAATTCTTAACATACATATATGTTTATAAAAAAGAAACCACTAAACTTATAGCTTTATTTTTTTTTATTTGATTCAAATTATTATTACAATTTACAAAAAAAAAAAATATTTTTATAGTTTTAATCACTAGTGATGAAATTTTGAACCCTTTTCGGAAACCCTTCCATTAACGTTTTTATAGTGCTTTCTGTCACTTTGCTCGAACATGTAGTCCATCTCCGTATAAAATCTACCACACTTTTGGACACCTTTTTTGTACTCTTCAATTCTCCTTTAACAAGAGCCGAATATCTCTCCACTGGCCTTAGCTCCGGGCAGTTTGGAGGATTTGCCTCTCTTGTTACAAATACCACATTATTGTTCTTGTACCACTCAAGGGCTTGTTTACCATAGTGACAGGATGCCAAGTCAGGCCAAAAATAAGTGGACACATTATGAAGTCTTATGAATGGAAGCAGCCTTTTTTGTAAACATTCCTTGATGTAAATTTCGGTATTTATAGAGCCCGTTGTAACAAATGATTGGCTTCTTTTGCCGCAACTGCATATTGCTTGCCATACCAAGAACTTTCTGGGAAATTTTGTCTGCTTTTGGGTCCTAAACTTTTCTTCAACATTCCCTCGAGCATCAGCAACATAAAACTTTTGACCTGGAAGTTGCGAAAAATCTGCCAGAACATACGTTTCGTCATCCATTATGCAGCAAGAATATTTTTTTTATAAAACTTGACTTCAATTTCCGTGCTCTGTTTTTGGCCTCTAAATTTTTAGCAGCGTTCCTGTCAGGAACTTTTTGAGCCTTGTATGTTTTTAAACCTGCATTAGCTTTAACTTTTCGTACCAAATAGTCCGAGCACTGAGCTAACCGGGCTGCTTTCCTACCGGATGTGTTGGGAGCTCTTTTGAAAATGCGTTCTATTTTTTGGCTTTAGAAACATCATGTGGACCATTCCTTCTACCTGAACCAGGTTTTCTATCAACTGACAAGTTCTCCCGGTACTGTTTAATAACATTGGAAACAGTTTGACGGCAGACCTTTGTATGCTTTTTGTAAGACCAAGTTGGGTTTAGTTGAAAATATTTAATAATTTCAGTACGCACTTTTTTCTGGTCACTCATTTTAATCAGATTAACAAAAAAAATAATATAATTGACATTACACATAATAACTGACATGTTTTCAAAGGTAACTTGATCAAAAAAAAATCAAATAATACTTTGGTTGAAAAATGTAATGAAAAACGTGTGTTAAGAATTTTTCGATCTCACTCCTTACTCTCAAAAACTGTTACAGTTAGGATTGATTTCGCGAAATATTGGAAAAGATCGTCATATTTTTATCTCTTGTCTTATACATTGAAGAATTGGATCGAATTGCTCTACTAATCTTCGACAACTAGAGCATGTCAAAATTTTTAGTTATCCAATTATTCTGTATTAAGCATTCCTCTTTTGTTGAATGTTTGAAGATATCCAGCTCCACACATCTTTCTGTAACAAGATTTTTGCTTTTTTTAAGATCTAGCAAAGCATTTATAGAAATTGGCTCAAAATAAGATCTCTGATTGATTTTGACAAATATCATTAATGAAGCTGATCTTTTTCTAGCAAGCTTTATACATACATCAGCTGAGAATGATAAACTAAATCGAGGTTGACGATATACAGGTTCTTCGAGCAACAAATAAGCTCTGATGGTAGCTTCGTTCACTTTTGTAGATCGGTGTGTCAAAGACTAAGATATATTCAAAACATTATAATCAGTTTAAAACCAAAAGCTTGTGAGATCAGTGAAGTTAATAAAGAAAACAACGCCAAAGAGTAATAAATGGCTCTAGATGGCTTTGACTCCCTTGCGTAATAGGACAGGATTTTTAGAGCAACAATGAGAATAGAGATCTTATTTTTATACCATACACTACTATTGTGGGGAGAGTATTATGCGTTTATACTGTAACACCTAAAACTATTGCTCCCACATCCATCTTAAAGAATACCAATAGACTCAGAATCTGTTTCTCAGACGATTTAGCTATGTACGTCCGTTTGTAAAGCTTGCGCGTACTCTACAATTCGCAATTTTTAAGGACTAATGCTAACGAATATGAAAAATTGTCCATTATTACGCCTAGCAACCATACAGCCGTGCCTCCCGAGTAGAGCTTTTGGTATAATAATTTTGTTCAATGTTGTATTATGTCTACAAAAATTGAACAAATTTAGTTTTATAGAAGTTTAAATGACACTGCCAATTTTTGAAAAGATCGGGTCTCATTTGAGCCTAGCACCCATACAAACTCCCCATCAGAAAATAGCTTGAAGGTCAAAATTAACTTATAAACACTAATTACACTTATCCTCATATGAAAATCTCTTTTTTTGTCTAAAATATGTAAAAATGTTCCAGAATTAAGGTAAAAATAGAAATTAAATGATTTATTATTTAAAAAATAATCCACATTGGGTATCATATGATCGATCATGCCCTACTATACATTCATACTTGTTTAAACTTATATGAGTCTGTGATCGATAGACTGACTTCGGTAGATAATAACAGAAAAGCTCTTTGTATAGTTTTGTCTGGAATATACATCTGAGAGCCGGTAATAGTCCGGGAGTTAGAACAAAGTAATCAGAGTGAAAAATGCAAATCCAATAATCTTTTCTTCATGTTTTTTAAGATATAACAAAGCCTTTTTAAAGCAAACATCGTTAGAGGTTGGCAAACAGAATCAGTAACACAAGGCTTTAGCTGTCTTGAGATCTAAAAAAACATTTTTAAAGCAGATGTCTCTTGTAATGAGAGGTAATGGTGATCATGTTTTTTATATTTGTGTGAGACGGGGTAAAATCGACTGTGGCAAATGAAAGCTTTGCCTATAGCTGTTCATTAGGATATGCCTTATCATTAGTATTAGCCCATCGAATCCGCAGAATAATCATGTTAATTTAATGATTATCCAAATCAATGGTCTGAATTTGGTTATAGATTTAATAAGATCATTAATAATAGAAAAGTATTGAAGTATTGAACGACAATTTTTTACACTAGAATGAAGGGCTGAGGAGCCAGACTTGAATTAATAAAATAACGTTATGACACTTAATTTCTTTCTTAAAAATAGTTGCATTTAATTAAATTTCCTTGATTAAAATTATTGAACTTGACATTCAAACAATTTTATTTACATTTATTTTCAAAATATTGAACTTGAAATAATAATAATTATACCAAAATATTCTTCCCAAAACGTTACAAAGAAACCATTGAAACATATGGCACAATTCCAAAATAGAGCGTGCTATAATAAATGATCTTCTACAGTGTGGAATAAGGGAATTTTCGCCAGAATGTTTGTGTTTCCAAATGAGGCGGAGTCTAGCAAAATAAACAACATGAACACAAATATAAGGCCACAGCTAATAAAACGCCCAGTTTAAACAAAAGAAAATACAAACACTCACTAAATGAGACATAAAACGTAAAAGATCTACAGTAAGAGTAGAAGTAAAATCAACCCCAATTTCTATATAATAAATGATCGCAGCTAATGCAATATCATGGCAAAAGCGACGGCATGTGCATTTTCTGTGGAAAATACGTTTTTTGTTTAAAACTAATATCGTACTCAAGTTTTTTTCAGTTTTAAATTCTTCACTTTAGTTTGGATATTAATTTTGAAAATCATAAGATGATCTTGGTTTAAACTTGGCTAAACCCTTTCAAATCCAAAACAAACTACAAAAATTTAGCAAATATTTTTGAAGAATTTTAAACACACAAAAATCCTTGAAGCTTATTAAAACAAATCCACATTTAGCCTTCAGCTTAAGCCAAAACGCGCTTTATAATGCACCCATCTAATAAAATGAACCAATTTTTATGATTGCGTGTTCACACACATACACACAATAGATCTGTGTGCACAGGTAAATGTTACAAAAAACCGCGGTTCTTTTCTTATCAAAAACGCGCATTTTATAGTGGGCGATTAAGGTGCGAATGCATTGTGCGACGTGGTCAAAAAATATTCTCAAACATTTTTACGATACAAATAGGATTTATGCTACGAACAAGCCGAGTATTAGACTACGCTTAGGTAAATTCCTAAAAAAGTTAGCCAAAAGCCTACAAATATTTAGCATCTAGGCCCAAGGGATTGACTTTTATAAGTAAAGGCTTAAATGTATTAGCGCTAGAGTTTAGCAGCTAAGCTACCTGTTTTAGCTAGTAGGCCGTTTAATTGGAACAGGTAGTTAGTTATTTTTGGTTGGTTGGGTATTATTATCCTAGGTATGATTATATTTTTTTATTAGAGCAATATTTCTGTGGTTGGTTACTGTTGAAATGTGTATGAATTTTTATTAAAATTATATTCTATTATGAGACTCATAAAAAAGGGTTTGAGACAAGACGAGGGGGAAATTTTTATAATTTTAGTAGTTTCCTAGAATTGCGTAAAGGGTTAAACTAGTTAAAATATGTTTTAGGTGAAAAATATTAACAAATGTTTTAAATTAGTTTATATTTAACAATTAGTTGTATTGATAGTTATAATGTTTTGTTATAAGTAAATTTCTTAGTATTTATTGTAAATTATTAGATGAATTGAGAGCAACAGTTGATTGTTTTACCATTTAGCTGGTATTATAATAAATTTCTATAAAATATTGTATTGTTAAGAGTTTTCCTAAGAATCATGTAAAAACCAGAGTTATCCTTTCAGGAACTCGAAGTTTTGATTTCATCTCATCGTTATTGAATTTTATTTTTGAAATTTGAAATATTGTTGAATATGTTTTAAAAGAGAAAAGAAACAGTTTCTCAATTGTCTTATGGACAGACGGATATCATATAAATATATATAGTTTGAATGAAACGATTTTTTAAGAACAGATCGAAAGATCAATTGCCAAACATAAGCATAGATCACTACAATATTCATTTAATGGAACAGAAAAAAGTCAAAAGAATTATTGAATTGAAGACATAAACAGTCTCAAGTTCATCGCTATCGATTAGCTTCATTAAACAGAAGAGAAGATCAATTTTTAATGAACAAGAAAGATCAGTGAAAAAAATTGCCAGATGAAAGAATTTAAAACTTTCAACACAGTGTGTTAACTTTTAGCGATCATATTCGAATGTTTATTTAACTTATTAAACTTCTGTCACCTTGTAAAAAATATTGATCACTGATCATTTCAACTGACTTTTGTCATTTAAGATAGAGATGTTGTAATCCTATCTGAGATTAAAAACCAGATTAAAACGATTAAATTCTGTTAAAATTACAAAAAATTAGTAAGATTTAAAATAAGATCTGCAAACTTTAATAAAAGTGATCAAATTCATTAAAAGATTAAAAAAATCATTACTAAATTTGGGCAAAAAGTTAGATCACTATACAGACAGGAGATTTTCATGAAAATTCAACAGCTTTACAAAATTCAAAAGATTTTAACACTTACTAAAGAAATCTAAATTAGATTCCCTAGATCAATAGTTTTTCATAATCTAATTCATTCGACTAAGTTCTAAACTTCAAGATTATAAACAACTTCGCAAACATTTTATAAATCCGAAGATCATACAAGATTATAATTATCATAAATTTGAAAACAATATTCAATTTTTTCCAAATCTGATATTTCCAAATACAACTCAAACAAATCAAGTACATTTTCTAATTTTCATAATAATATATTTTTAAATATTTCTTTAAAAAACTAGTTTTCTTTTATAAATTTCTAAAGACATCAAACACATTTTTCTTAAACAAAATAAAACTGCAACGACATTATCCCAAACTAAAATTCATTTAACAAACTATTACACGCTCGTTTTAGCATTTAACTAGCTGATAATTACAAATATCTACATGAACTCAGTTTTCATACATTTTCACTTTGGCCAATCACTCGAAACCAGTGACAAGGACGACGACAACGATGACCATCCGCGAGTTCGCATGGTCGTACGAACATCCTTTAGCTAGCATGATCCTCACACTACAAATGCTCAGCGGTAACTGAGCGATGCAAAGCAACATGAGCAATACGATCACAAAACATATACACAGTTTCTGTTGAGCATGATCAGCAGGCGATGAATGAAAATGAAGATGAAGCGTGAAAATTGCTCCCGAATAACTTAAGATACAACAACAAAAAGCAAAGATTTCTGCAGTTTCCGGAAACAATGCAGTGCAACAACAACAGATAGAAGACGTAAAAGAAGTTGTAGACAAAATTTTGAAAAAAAAATTGTAAAGAATGAAGCAGAATTTTCGAAAACACAATAGCATATTTTCTAAGAAAATTTAGCTTCTTAAATGCACATGATATTATACTGCTAAAAATGAAAAGGACACACTCTACTTTTACATGTACATATACAAGGAGTGTTAGACTAGAATAGTGATATATTTAATAGAGACATTTAACTTAGTCTGCTGAGTGTCAAAAATTGTCTAAATGATTTCATATTTTTGCTGAAAATCTCTGAAACAAAACACAGTTTGATATGAGATTTGTCCTTTAAATACGAAAATATTTTCATATGATGTCCTACTGTGCGTTTAGAACGTCACGCGACATTGCTCGCGACTATTGAAAAAAAAGGGAGATGCTTCTTTCGTCTTTGGATGTCATGTAATGCGAGGGCACGTCCTACTTGAAAATATTGTTAGTAAGTTTCTTTTTGTTAAAGAAATGTACAGCTGCTGTTGGTTGCTTATAATAACGGCGTACGCGGAGTTAGCGGCGCAATGTGGATGATATTAGGCAAAACTTTAGTTTTTATTCCTACTTTAAAAAATGGAATCTATCGTTAAAGATTTAATAATGTTTATTCCGTAATTACTTTTTGTATTTCACTTAGAAATTACAATTCTGAAGAGTGATCTGGCATTGGAGGTTGATGAATTTTAATCTCTTTGATCTTAGATTAAAGCTACTTACAGCTTAGAATTTTGCATGTAGAAGATTTAGAGAGATTTATTAGTAAATTGAATAATTTCCAAAAGTATTCAAAATTTCATTTATATTGATTTCAATTTTAATGGAAATCTTTTTCGTTTATTTTTTGTTTTACTCCTATAGATCACTACTGATCTAATGATACAAATTTAAGTCACTAAGAAGAAAAATAAGTTTAAGAAGAAATAAAAGGTAATAACAATATTATATCGAATGAAAGAATTTGTTATCGTTGATCATTCGCGATCAGTATTGTTGCAACACTTAGTTTGTGGAAAATTTTTAAATCGATTTATAAGAACAATTTAAATTGATCGATCAAACGATATTTTTCGAAATAAAGTCTACATTCTGGTAGACAGATAACAATTTAGATCAGTTCTGAATCAAATATTTAAGGTCTAACATATCCAAAGTTCTATACTCAACTAAATCCTTTAGTTTTAATACAGGGTTACTCCAATACGAAGCTTTTCACATAAGTTCGAACACTTTGTCATTTGTAAACTGATCACTGCATTAATTTAATTATTATTACTATTCTATCACAATAATATTCATTAAAAAATATTGAATTGATTTCATTTAAGAATAAATTACTGTTTGACAGGATCATTCGCTTTCGATTGATCTTTTATTATATAATTGATCTAGCAATGATCTCAAATGAAACAAAACGCCTTAAAATTCACGTTAATGTATTGATTGTGTTAACCCTTGATTCATCTGCGGGATCAGTTTGCAATTGAATGGAATTAATCTTGTATTATTTTAAAGTCGATGAATTAGACTTTCAGATGATACAAAAAACTTTATAAACGAAAGCGTCTTCGCGCTGACAAACATGGTCAATATCTAACAACTACCACTGAAACTTGGCAATATCACAAGATCAGTACATATGGTAGTAAATAACGTCACAGATTATGTCGCAGATTTAATAGCAATGTTTACAGATTAGCATAGAATCACCTAGATTTTAGTATTGATCTTAATAACATGATAAAATTAAGATCAATATGAAATCTCTTAAATTTTAATAAGTAACGGAAGTGGTTAAGAACAAAAGTAAAATCACATTTTATCCCCAAAACTTTCTATACCTTTTGCAACATTAGTTAATATAATGAAAAATAATTATTAAAATTACAAACAAACAGCAAGTGTAGAACATGATTTGTGACATGCGATCAGAAGTACTCCAGAATATTTTACAAAGTTTCACGCTTAGTTTTGGTTGTTAAAAAAAGCTAGATAAATCGACAGTAAGGTGCCACTGTTTTTCCCAAAATTTTAGCTTAAATGACATTAAATTTGTTGTCAACTTTAGGCCTACTGCTGTGGCAAGTATATGCTCTATAGATTTGGAAAAAGCAGGAGCATTATTATTATTATGTTTATGACCTGCTCTTTCAAAATATTTCTTGAAATTTTTTCTTTTTTTCGCGTTGAAAACCATCATCCAACGAAATTAAATTTTCTTCTGGCATATGAACCCAACCCCATGTTGAGCTGTTTGTGTATTTTTGAGCGGCACAATTTTTATTCTACGCTCTTGCTCTCTTGGTGTTTTGGGAGAATTTTTATTTCAACAAAAAAATAATTTCCAACAATTCATTTTTTTCCTCTTGTTGTTTTTGTTTCTTTTGGTAAACATTTAATTTTTTCTATATTTCTTTATTTTTTACATTTTTTTCCTCCAATACAATATGATGTTGCTGTTGATTGTGGCAAGTTTGAGTTGAAAAAAATATATATTTTCCCTTCTTGTGAGTGTGTGCGTATTCAAGTACGTATGAGTGTTGTTGTTGCAGTAGTTGTTGGTGTCGTATAAATACCACAATGGAAAAATGGGAAATTTTTTGTGTGGTTGTTGTTGTGGCAATGGTGGTTGCTTGATACCTGCTTGCTTTTTTGTCTGGCCTGTATAGTTTGAGCGAGTAATGTGTGTCTGTCTGTCTGCCTGCTGCATGCACCCTTAATTTGTGTGTGCGTGTGTGTGTAAGAGTTTGTGTAAGGGGTCGTACAATAAAAATTTATACTCTTAACCAACCAACAACCGTACGACCCATAAAGCGATTCACATTTTTACTTCAAATACTGCTGATGATCGTTGCAGAGAGTCAGTTCACTCAGCGACTTGAACGTGTTAAGAACACATACAGAACAAGAAACAAAATTAAAAACGTTTCCTTAAAAAAATACAAACAACAATTTTTTGAAAAAGAAAAACGTAACGAAAAAAAAATTTTAACGACGCACAAGAAACGAAAGAAAAGATAAAAATTAAACGTAACATACGGATAATTTAAGAAAAATAAACAGTGTAAAAAAGAATTTGAAAAAAGAAAAATCTCAAAAGAGAGTTAAAAGAAAAAGTGTTTGAAAATTTAACAACAGTCTTACGAAAACAGTTAAAGTGTAAAGATCGTATTAAACGAAATCAAAAAAAAACTTAAACCATAACACAAGGATTATCTAAACAACAACAACACTTGGATTATCAATTAATTTCAATTTTTACAAAACACAACGAATTTAAATATGCATTTGCCTGCTGGTCCCACCATGGTTGCTACTCCCGCCCAAGCCATGCCTACCAACAACAATAACACAAACTCCGCCAGCTCGACTGGTTCCTCTACTCCAGATACCACTTCCAATGCCGCCAAAATGCCCAGCTCCATGACCGACATGTTTGCCAGTCTCCACGAAATGTTGCAAGAATATCACGGTGAATTGGCCCAAACTGGTTCTCCTTCCATCTTATGCAGTGCTCTACCCAATCACTGGCGTTCCAACAAATCACTGCCCGGTGCCTTCAAAGTTATTGCTTTGGATGATGTACCCGATGGCACCTTAGTCACCATCAAGTGTGGCAATGATGAGAACTACTGCGGAGAATTGCGCAACAGCACCGCCATCATGAAGAATCAAGTGGCCAAATTCAATGATTTACGTTTTGTTGGCCGTTCGGGTCGTGGCAAATCCTTCACCTTGACCATTACTATTGCTACATATCCAGTGCAGATTGCCTCATACACCAAAGCTATTAAAGTGACCGTTGATGGTCCACGGGAGCCAAGAAGTAAGCAAAGTAAGTTTTTAGTTTGTTTTAATTTTTTTGTTCTTTAAAAAAAAACACTTTTTTGTTTCCTTCATTTATCAAAAACAAAAGTTTTTAGTTTTTTTATTTATGTTTTGTGAACGGTTATACTTATGATTTGTTTTTCTTGTTTTCTTTTTAGGCTACGGTTATCCACATCCAGGAGCATTCAATCCATTCATGTTAAATCCTGCTTGGTTAGATGCTGCCTACATGACCTACGGCTATGCTGATTACTTCCGCCACCAAGCTGCTGCCGCAGCTGTCCATCATCCCGCTTTGGCTAAAACTTCACCTTTGCCAACTGGCCAAACTGTAGTGCCACCACCATCTGCTGCTGGTTCTCCCAATGACTATCATCATCCCAGCCAAATTACACCACCACCAGCCGGTGCTCCAGCTGTAAATCCTGCTAGCATGATTCCTTCGCCTCCAGGTTCCAATTACAGCATGCCTCAGTTCCCATTCAATCCTGTGGCTGCTGCCGCCGCTGCTGCTGCTGCTCAAGCTCATCCTGATTTATTGCATCCTCATCAAAAGGCTGCTCATCCTCATGCCTTCCATCCCTACAACTTGGCTGGCTTAAGAGCTCGCCCTAATCACATGCACAACACCTCTTTGGGCTCACACTCCTCTACCGAACACATCAGTCCAGCTCACATTAGTCCAGCTTCGTCAAGACCTTCTTCCTCCTCGCCTACTCATGCTGCTCTCAACAATAAGTTCAACACCTCGGTAGAAACCAGTTCTCTTCACGAACAATCTGCCTCGGATGCTGATTCAGATGATGAACAAATCGATGTGGTTAAATCTGCCTTTGTACCCATCTTGCGTCCACAAATCCCCAGCCTAAATGGCTCCATTGAAGACTTGGATAAATCCATCGATTCCACCCGTTCCTCACCTACCCAACACATCACTTTGCCTCCCCGTGCCAGATGTGAATTGAAAGCTCCTTCCTCCATGAAACCCTATTTCCATGAAACCTCCTCACAACATTCTCGCCAATCATCACCCGAAACCACTTTACCAGCTGCTACCAAACTCAAGAGTGCCGCCAACACCCAAAAAACCGTGTGGCGCCCATACTGAGAAGTTAATTTGGCGCAAGATGTCGTCATTGCTTATCTTCTCTTACGGCTTGCCAAGGAATTGGCATGGAAACGTATTCTAATGGCCAACGAAAGCAACAGCGCTAACGGACTTTAAACAAAACAGTTCAACAACTGATGGATTCAGTTTTCCCGAAAGCGCTGGCACAGCAATCGAGGTATAATTGTGTATGTAGCAAACTAAGAAAAAATATATATGTGCTTGTGTGTCTGTATTTAAAAAAGCCGACGGCAAAACAACAGCAACACATATAATTTTTCATTTGCACTGGAAACAAATACTAACGCCTACAACAACAAGAGGTTTTCAACTCTTGAAAAAATGTGATACAACAAATGGAGTAGCAGCTCTCCCTACAAATAAATCCCCCCAAAAAATGCTTGTGATATAGTGATAAGTTTAAAACAAATTTCCCGCCCGGCACTCCCCGCAACAGACCCCAGGATTATTGCAATGGTCTTTTTTCTACTAATCGAAAAAAAATTCTCCTCCCCCCAACTGAAGGATTCCGGCGAATTTTTATGCTCGACTCATAAAATCGTACGCAGAGTTCGTTTTCATTGTCGATGCAATAGTCCTACGATTTCGTCGTTGTTTATTATTAACGAAAAAAAACTAAAATTTTATTTTAATTGTAAGATGCAATTAACGATTTTATTCATTTAAAAATTGTTTAATGTGTTTGCTCAAAACAAGGGAAGTTTCTTTTAAAAATTAACTTTTTTCAAAATAATTTTGTAAATACTCTAAACTTTTTTAAAACGATTTTAAATTTATTATAATTTTTTTATTATTATTACTAGTATTAGCAGTTAAGTTTAAATATGAAAAAAATAGTTGACAATTAAATGATTGAAAAAATCTATTAAATAAAATATATTTTTACAAAAAAGAAATTTTACCAATGACTTTTTATTTAAAAATTTAAAAAGGATATTAAAAACATTTTTGAAATCTTAATAAATCAATTTTTTCAGATTTCATTAAGATCAAATAAAGTTATAAATGAGTTTTAGTATTAAGGACTGATTCTAAATAAAAAATGAAAGGATTTTTTAACATTAAAGATTATTTGAAATTTTTACAAATCACAAACTGTTTCTTTGTGTAAGAAATTTAAATTTCATTTAAATCATTTTTATTAAACAACCCTTGATAAATATAACGAGTGTTAAGAGCATGTACATATTTACGTACGTACATCATGGGCCCTTTAATGGATTTTTGCAGCGCATACACTCGAATAAGTTACAACAAGAATTTACAATAAAAACACTGATTGTAATCTTTGTGCCGCTTGTGTTATTGTCGCTGTTGTTTTGTCGCTGCTGTTACAAAGGGATGACATTTAAAGCCATTCAAAATGACAGCAACCGAATGTGATGCACACGTTTGTTTATATTTATTACCGTCTTTTTTTTTCATATCAAAGCAAAAAAAGAGTATAATATTCAAAATGGCGTCATTATTATTTGAAAATTTATTGTATCAAATTTCATGATCTAAGGGTTTTTTTTTGTGGAAAGCTTGGGAATAACATAAATTATAGAATTGATATTTTACCAAAAGATGCACCATGTTTGACATGGAAATTTACGTTGTTTAAAGATTTTGTAATTAAAATGGCGTGATTCTATTTATTTAATTTAATTTAGATTTAAAAATGCTAAATGTGAGAAATTTATTAGAATTTTTGTCAGCTCAGACAAGTTTTTGGTCTGGTCTTATCTAGAATCGTAAAAATGGGCCGGATTATAAATATAAGACAAAAAGTTATTATTCAAACATTTACCGCTGCGAATGTTCTTGAAACGGATTTTGGTCGTCCAGATTTGGGTGGTTTTTAGAAAACTATTAACTAAAGTGAGCCCCAAAGAAAATAAACAAGATCTGTAGAATCGTAACCTTGTAGTCCAATTGTCATATCCTTCTTTGCAAAATCCAATTATCATAAATTTATGTTCAATAAATTAAATATTACTTTTGCCGTATGTACACCGATGAAATATCGTCAAATGAACTTATTAATCGTAATGTTAGTTCCGTCGGTATTCCCGAATAAATACGGCCCAGTGATAATATGTTATACATTGGTCTAACTATATGTAGTTCAGTTTTAGATAAATTGTACTTCAGTTCTAGTTCAGTTCTAGTTCAGTTCTAGTTCAGTTCTAGTTCAGTTCTAGTTCAGTTCTAGTTCAGTTCTAGTTCATTTCTAGTTCATTTCTAGTTCATTTCTAGTTCAGTTCTAGTTCAGTTCTAGTTCAGTTCTAGTTCAGTTCTAGTTCAGTTCTAGTTCAGTTCTAGTTCAGTTCTAGTTCAGTTCTAGTTCAGTTCTAGTTCAGTTCTAGTTCAGTTCTAGTTCAGTTCTAGTTCAGTTCTCAATGTATGTAAATAATTAATATTATATTTTATCTATTAGGCAATTCATTAAGTTAAGATTTAGTCAGTTTTCTCTAAAAAATCTTTTATTAAGATATTTTCAAGACAAGACGATACTTAATTAATAAATAATTAAAAATGTGTTTTTAGATTTTAGTATTTTGTTTTTACTTACAAACAAATTATATTTTTTAAACAATTTCAAAACTCTTGAAAGAAAAACCTTCAAAATGTCCACAGTTAATGATTGTATAAAACCCAAATCAATGCAAAACCAAAACCCTTAACAAATAAATAACAAATATAAAATTAATTCATCAAAGTAATACAATGCAAAAGAACACATGACGTATTAAAGAAATCCTACAATTTCAATAAAATAAAAGCATGAAGGTTACATATTTTTCTTAGTTGGGGTGAACCACAAGATATTAAAAATATTTAATGGTCATATTAAATTTTCACAACTTAACAACATTTAAACTAAGAGGGAGTGAAACTAAAAACTAAACATCTTAAAATTTAGCAGTTTAACAGCTGATAGTACAAACATATTTGAAAAGTAACGAGGAACAGTCAAGGTCAAACACTTTTTTCGGCAATGACAGCTAGTGTAACTAGTTGTTTGTTAATGTGTCATGTTGTGTGGTTTATTACGTTTCGGTTTAATGCAACAACTTAATTTTAAAGTCATGTTTTAAAAATAGGACTTTCACTAAGTAACTAACTCTCTCCTTGTTCTATGTCCTTTGACTAGATTCATTGTGTGTAAGTATGAATGTCGATTATTACCATCGTTAATTGAGGTCGTTATACTAATTAATAGTTGTCATTGTTTAACTAATTACATACTGCTGTGATATGTTTTTTTTTTTGTTTCATTCTTTCTCCTTTTTTTGGTTCATTATAGGTTTTAACCATCACTGTCATCCATCCATCCATCCATCCACACATATTGTCACAATTTCCTATTTTATTTGTATATATTTTTATGGGTTTGAGTCCATGGTTCATTACAGTATCTATTTTTATTTATCTACATATTGGTATTTGTAAGTAGTATAGCAGGAAGAATGTATATGTGATTATGCGTTGGTGTTGACCCTGGTTTTTATGATTATATCACTGTAGGTGATTTTGGCTTTGATTGCAAATTTGTTTTGTCACACAACACAATATTTTCCTTTCCACATCCATAATCGATGATTATCTCTATTAATTGTTTTTTATTATATTCTGTTGCAAAGATTTTTTTAGTCACGCTCATTATAATGTGGTCTATTGGTGGTCTCCAGATTAATGTGACCTTTAATGGTCAGTTTAGTTAAACTGGAGAGGATACATACATATTAATTAAAGTGTAACATGTTGTTTGGAATTGATTTTCAGCTGCATTTGGAATGAAATCTAGATATTTCCAAAAGAGATAGGAAAATGTTTTTAAAGAGAAATCACCGCAGAAAGAGAGATTGCTCTCGAAGAAGCAATCTCTTTTCTGAATCATTAGCTCTCATTATAATTTCTCATTATTAAATGTGAATGGAAGTGATGCTTACTACTCCTGCTTACAAGTTGGAAGCTTAATTAATGATCACCATAATTGGCCGTTGAGTAACTCATTATGTTTTTCTAGGTTAAGGCAAAAGCTCTTTAATTTGTTGCCAATACATTACCTTGTAATCAATAGTCGTTATCAATACTACTCATAATAAAGTTTCAATGATCTTGTGATTTATAATCACATTAGGAAAGCACACATCACGTTTGCTTATAAATAAGTAGTTAAATAAGTTATTACAAAATAAGAATTGCTACCGCACGATGAAATTTAATGAAAATTTTATCAAAATAGGCACTTTCACATTTCAGATAATATGTAAGTCATTATTTTAAAGTAATTCAAATGGTATGATGTAGTAGTCATTAAAAAGTAAGTTGTTAAGTTGGTAGAAGTCATTACCAAGTATCTGACAGTTCATGGTAATGATGCATGACTGCATTAGCTTCGTAAAATGTAAGCAATCAATATCAGAACTTACTTATGCTGAAGAGTTCCAGTACTAGACAAGAGAGAAAAACCAAGAAGACAAAATTGCAATTTTTGTCGCGATAACGTCAACCGCATTGTCTACAAAGAAAGCTATACAATTTAATCTCAAAATAATTATCAAACTAAAATTTCAAACTCGTTATACTATTTATTACTTTTGCTAAAAAAATACCCGACAAAAGTAATTTAATTTAAAAACTCAAGGTTTAGGTTATTTTAAAATTAAAAACGAAAATGAAAAATATAACAAAAGCTGCAGAGATTTGAAATATGGTTAATTTTTAACCACTAGACACTGACTGGCCTCACACATAAATTCAATCATGCACTGTTTACTTTAAATCATTGATATCATTTAGTTTTTTGTTTATAAAAAATAAATATACTACTCAATTTATTTGTTTATTTTTTTTGCTTTAAAAATATTTCAACTCGAGTTTATGACCCTTATGATGTTAGCAAAAGTAGCTTTATTGCAGCACATCAATCGAATTGATGAAAATCGTTAAACAAAAGCGACAAAAACAACAGCAACAAATTTTCAAAAAAAAAAAAAGAGGAATCGCATCAAAACTCAGTAAACCAACAACCGTTAAATCGTTTGATGGTAGGCTTAAATCAGGCAATGATTGATTCATTACAAAAATTTCTCTGCTAAAGGATGTTCTGTTTTTGATTTTGTTGTATTTCGCCAATATATTCTGTTGTTGTTTTTTTAGTTTATTTTTCTATGCTAAAGCAGGCATTATAAGGAGTGAGATCGAAAAATTCTTAACACACGTTTTTCATTACATTTTTCAACCAAAGTATTATTTAATTTTTTTTTTGATCAAGTTACCTTTAAAAAACATGTCAGTTATTATGTGTAATGTCAATTATATTAATTTTTTTGTTAATCTGATTAAAATGGGTGACCAGAAAAAAGTGCGTACTGAAATTATTAAATATTTTCAACTAAACCCAACTTGGTCTTACAAAAAGTTGGCCAAGCGTACAAAGGTCTGCCGTCAAACTGTTTTCAATGTTATTAAACAGTACCGGGAGAACTTGTCAGTTGATAGAAAACCTTGTTCAGGTAGAAGGAATGGTCCACATGATGTTTCTAAAGCCAAAAAATAGAACGCATTTTCAAAAGAGCTCCCAACACATCCGGTAGGAAAGCAGCTCGGTTAGTTCAGTGCTCGGACTATTTGGTACGAAAAGTTAAAGCTAATGCAG
>NC_060951.1:64029565-64030848 GCF_022045245.1 Lucilia cuprina
TTCAGTTCTAGTTCAGTTCTAGTTAAGTTCTAGTTCAGTTCTAGTTCAGTTCTAGTTCAGTTCTAGTTCAGTTCTAGTTCAGTTTTAGTTCAGTTCTAGTTCAGTTCTTATTCAGTTCAAGTTCCAGGGTTAAATTGACTCACCTTCACCAAAGTATGAGTTTACCCTAAAATGTAACGAGGAAATCGACAAAAAAGTTCGAAAACCCACTTGAAGCTCAACTATTTTTACTTTTTGTTAAATAAAAACAAAACATCCTCCTCTCGCAAACAAAACAACTCATACCAATATTGTATATTTTAGCAATAAACACTGACAATTTACAATCTAGCACTAGTAAACTTTTCAAGTGGAACTGGAAACGTAAAATAAACTCTGCAATATTTTTGATGTTGTTTGCTGTTGTTTAAACATTATTTAGTAACAACAGCAACAAAAATCAACAATGATGATGCTGCTGCTAAAGTTGCTGTTAGAGTTAAAAATTACTAGATTCAATTTTTAAATGTAAAACGCCGGGAAAAATAAAAATACATTTAGAATTTGGTTAAAAAGGAAAATTCTTCAAGTGGTCAAGTGTTTGTCAGTGTTATGTGTTTATACAAAATTCTAGTGTGTTGTTAGTGAGAGTTAAGTAAAGTAGACTTAATTCTACCATTAAAATTGAATAAATTTTTATATATATTATCCCTTAAAGATTACTTCTTGTCAGTGGGTAGCAGTTTGATTTACAACACTTAATAACTCTCTTATATATTAGTGCTTAGATCAGAGAGGAGCTAGATTTAATATAACATATGATCTCCAATTGAAGAATTTGGGTATTCTTCAGTTCTTAAGTACTAATAATATAAAAACTTCTCAAAAGTATAAATTGGTTCATCATGCTGGCTTGAATCTAACTTGAATTAAAGCAACTTTAAGGAAGTAAATGTGAATAAATCTGTTGGTAACCATTATGACAACGATATGGTTAAGAGAGAGCGACAAAGTATCTCTAAAGTGATACAGCTAAAAACAGAGTAAGAGTATATGTACAATTTTCATTTCACAGTCCATATGCTCATACACTCTTACATACATATATAAAGCCAATTCTGACCTCAGTATGTTGGCCAAAAAGTTGATGACTAAGGAGTGAGATCGAAAAATTCTTAACATACATATATGTTTATAAAAAAGAAACCACTAAACTTACAGCTTTATTTTTTTTTATTTGATTCAAATTATTATAACAATTTACAAAAAAAAAATATTTTTATAGTTTTAATCACTAGTGATGA
>NC_060951.1:64030948-64132739 GCF_022045245.1 Lucilia cuprina
CTAGAACTGAACTAGAACTGAACTAGAACTGAACTAGAACTGAACTAGAACTGAACTAGAACTGAACTAGAACTGAACTAGAACTGAACTAGAACTGAACTAGAATAGTTTCATGTTATTTATTGCTTATTTGAGCTTAAAGCGCTGAACTTTTTGTCGATATAACTTTACCACACACTTTATTTTGATGTACATTGATCATTTTCGATATGATATGAAAAAAATTGTTTTCGAAGGATATCGTAGCATGTAGTGACATCAAATTCTAAAAAAATTATTTATTTTTCTGTAGAAATAACCGTTTACTGTAGCTGTAAACTCAAAATTACGCTCTATATCGAAAAAAAAAATTAAAAAAATCTTGGGACACCGGTGTCCCGTATACGTGAAAGAGTTAATCCAACAAAAAAAATTTTTAAAAAAGCGAAAAAGTGGAAAGAAGTAGAGATTACTCACGGATGTACGGAAAAAAGACCTAAAAAAGATAATTTCAACACAAGCTTGTTATAGGAGGGATGTCCTTTTTATGTGATTCCAAATTCACTATATCAGAAGTAATTCTTAGGAAGTACATAATTTTTTATGACCATTTTCACCATAACCAGTATTTAAAAAAGTTAAGCATTAGTCCCTCGACCAATTTTGAGGGTTAAACATAAAATAGTTACTTTATATTTTTTATAACAATTGTACCAAGTTGTTGATGATGCATCAATAAATATGACCATCATTAATTTCCACATCAGTTGGTAAAATTCTATGGCCATTGAAATATTTCTAGAGTGAAGTTTCAAAAGTTGTTGTTTTGAACTCGCAGCTTATTTATGCAATTGTTGGCATAAATAAAAAAGCCAATATAACCAATATATGTAGGTTCTGATTTAACCTTATGCTCAAAGCAAAAATAGCAAAGAAAACAAAAAGGTTTAAATGTTTAAATCGCAAAACTAAAACGAATTAAATAAAGAAATAAAAAATGTATTAGAAAATAACAAAAAATAAAATCTAACAAACATTTCCTAGACCATGTATAGTTACAATTAAATTAAAAATTAAATGTTTACAACACAGATTTAATGCGAAACCCCAACTAATAGGGATTATTGGTAACATCTATGACATTTCTAACAAAAAAAACTAATACGTTTATAAAAGCTTAGTAATACAGACTGGCATGTAGGTAGTAAGTAGCTAACGCACTATACAAGTATGTGGCTGGATGTATGGATGGATCACAGTTAAAACTTAAGAGTATTAAAATACGTAACCACATACGACCACCGCAGCACATGATGGTTAGAACAAAACGCAAAATGAAATAATCCCTTCAAGAATGGCAAAAATTATCAACCCCCTTTGCCCCCCTTTCCATCCCACACATATGATTCACCCTATGAAGAATAGTGGTTGGTGTCAGCTCAACAAGGTCTTACAAAGTAATTAAAGAAACAATTTTTCCACAAACATGCAATTGTAATGTTTCCCCATTATTACCGGAATAGATGGAATAAAACTTTTTTAAACACAATTGATTTTCATTGCGTGTCTAGAGGGAATTTTCCAAAAAAAAGAAGAAACGTCAAACATTTAATTGTTTATTAAAGCTTAAATTTTAAAAACCTAGAATTTAACAAATAAAATATATTTAAATAAACTGATAGACAGACGTTTTGCTAAAAGTTGTTTAATAAAAACTAAAGTAAATTTTGCCATCAAGTATATGCGTACATTCAAATAAATCCATCCATCCATCAATTGGTTAAAACGAAATGCATTTTCCCCAAAAAATTCTACAAAGTGAATAAAAATGTTTTTTTTTGTTCCAGCTTTTGTATAAAATGCATCATCAGCAAAGCGCCAAAGTCGTAGTCAGTCGTTGCATGTTACACAAAAACCGCGACCACAATGAACGCAATGCAACGTGTTCCATAGAAACGCCAAAATTTTGAAAACGCAGTTTTGTGTTACTTTCCTTTATTCAGTGCAAAAACAAAAAATGGTTGGAGGGAAAAAAATATAAAACGAATTGTTGATGATCAGATGGGTACGTGTGTTTTTATCTGTCCGTCTGTCTACATTTTTATATACAAATGATTTAAAAAATGTAATACATAATGAATACATGATGCATATTCAATGTGTTCAAAGTTAAGTAAGGAGCATGGAAAGGATTTGTTATAGGCGAATGGTGAAATGAGCTACATGATATGGATCAGGTTTAGAATTGAATAACTGGTAACTAAGGTCCATGGCCAAAAAGTGAAAAATGAAAATCTAAAACAATTTCTAAGAGAAATCATGTCACATGGGAATAGTCAATGTTTAGTTTGTATACAGCTCGAGAAAAATCCTTTAACTCTAAGAGAGAGCTTTAATATCTCTTCCATTCTGTTTCTATTTCATATTCAAGCTTCCCCTGTAAGCTTGATACATTGATGAAAGTCCCCATCTTTTGCATCTCGGAATTTAAGAGAGAGCAATGACAAGGAATTAGATATCTCAAGTTCTTGAGCAGAGTGCGTGAATATACATCACAGAAGCTAACCCTGGGAAAATTGATTTGGGTCTATTTAAAGTAACTCCAAAAAAATGTTGACGGTTTTAAAAACTAGACCTTTAAATTGCTCAACTTTCCCATTATCCACCTGTTACCAATTGACTAACAAAATATAAATATTCCAAAATTCTCTACTCGAGAGTACCCAAGAGTCCATTAAAAAAAGCCCAATAGAAGCAATGCAAAGAAGAAAAAAATCACCGGTATGTATGGTTACCAAAACAACAGAGACAACAAAGTATTGCTTGCCAAATAAAATCGATTTTAAATATAACAACACGCAAACATACATTCGTACAAAATGAAATTCAATGCAATGAAATACAATGCACTTTGCAATTAAATGATGGAAATGGAGGCATAAAATAAGCAAAAAAACACAACACAACTTAAACAACAACATCATAGTGGCACCACAGAAAACGCACAAATTTCAAAATAAAAGTAATTGGAGATTGTATACAACGCAACAACATGACGAGAAAAAATTAATGCAAATTGTATGAATAACGAAACGATGACCACCAAAATAAGAACAAAACAATACTTATATTAAGGAATACACATACTGGGATATGTACAGTGAAAACGTAAGGACTTGTTCGTTTCTGGTACCTGTACACCTTTGCAAACTCACACCACACCACCACCACCCACTTAACAATTGGAATTCGCCTCAACCCTCATTTGCAGTACGGCTCGCTTTGCAAGTTTATCACGCTTTGGGAGTAAATTGCGTAAATATTGTTTGCTACAAATCCAACAACATAAAATAAAATTTCCAAAAAAAAGAAAACTGATATGTTTACATCAATATTTATTTGCCACATATTTGTTGCATGTGTATTTAGTTTTGTATGTATTGATTGACTTATTCGAGTATGGGTTTATGAATATTAGTATAGGATTCTTTTTCAATTTCAAGTATTGAAATATTTTAAATAAATCATGAAACATTTTTATGCGAAAAACTTAAATTCATCGAAAGCCTAACAATGAACAAATAAGGGTCTTATATTCGGCTATGCCGAATCTTATATACCCACCATCAAATCGTATGTCGTAAAAGGAATGGTACCCTATAATCATCAGGGTGATATTAAGAATAGGTTTTAAGTCAATTATTCCGGAAGGTTAGTTGAATGGGGACTAGGTGAAAACATTGCCGATATAGGGTTAATTTTCGACCGTTCCTCACTAAATTTAAAATACTTTAATTTTTAAGCCAATAATGCGCATAAACGACATTTTCTGAAGAGAATCATATAGGAGAGGTAAAGTCAATTATAGACCGATCCTCAAAAAATTAGAAATGTAGATTTTGGGTCATATGAAACTTATTTGTATTAAACAATTAAATCTGCTTAAACTATATTGCTAGGTAAAAACATCGGCCGATATTTCAAAACCTAACAAACTGCAGCAATGTGAATATTTGTGCGAAATTTCAGCTGCTCTTTCCGTTTAAACGACAGACAGATGGGCATGACTAGATCGTCTTAGAATTAGGACCCAGGTCAGAATATATCTTCTCTCTTTTGATGGTGGGTATAAAAAGAACGTGCTTTTATCTAAATCCGCTCGTCCAGTTTTGTATAGCTATGCCCGTAATCGTATCTACTCAGAAAATTAATATCATACTAATCTCCCACCAATTCACGTCCTGCTCTCATTAGAGTCACTTCATAGTCAACTTCCATTAAGTTTCGCGTTCGTCAAGTTTCCTATATTAATTTTCCAGAACTCTGATCTTTCAAATATTATGTTATTGGTAAGTTAGTTTGAAAAATGGCTTCTCAGTTTTTGGAAGAAGATTCAACGAAAGATCTTAATTGAACGAATTGAACGAGGAAACTTTTCAACAGTGACATTGAAACTAACGTATCGAGAATTGCGTTTCTGAGCGTATGAAAGAGGATCCAAATTAGGACAAACATATCCTGCGGTTTACTTATTCATTCATAATGATTTACTGACGAGCAAAACCCATTGAAATGAATGGCACTATAATGAAGGTATATATTGGATAACGTTAGTAATTGGAGGAAATGTCCATTGATTCCATATCATAAACAAAACTGGAGTTTTGTAAACTTTTATTTGCTGAGTTTGACACTTAGAAACGGCTAAAGCTCATTAAGCCAGCAGCTCGAAAATTATGATCACAGACAATTTTATGTTGGCAAGTTATACATTGAGCACCAATCGACAAGTGATGTATTACATAGTTTTGCTGATGATGCATTATGCATTACCATGGCATTTGGGATGATCCTTGCTGCTGATGAAAGTATGCAGTATATAACGACGATGCTGATACCACGTTGGCTTTGAAGCATCTAAAAGTAGTCAAGATGTTCTTCAATCCAGGCAGATGTAGCAGAGTCATTGACAATTGAAACATAAACTCTGCATTATATTATCCGTAAATGTTTTCCCTATAATGCTCTAAAATAAATGTTTAAAGATCTTATTCATAAAACTCTACATCCAAAATCCTTAAATTCCTCAAAAATTGTCATTGTCAATGTTTGACATGCCAATTAGCAATTAAAATGAACTAACAATGATAAACTCACATACAAATAAACAACTGAATATGTAGTTAACTGATTGAGTAAGTAACTCGTATCAAGTAGCAAATCCAAATCTCATTGCATAAAGTTGCAAAACCCCAAAAAATGGAAAAAATATAAAAATATAAATATTTTTTTTAAATCTAACTCTATGTACTACTACAACTCAACAACCGGAGACATATGATGTGTTAACAAGCCAAAAAATGACAATATCGTATGTATGATTGTAGCAAATATTCCTGGAGTGTTCATTAGGAATATGATGAGTGGCTGTTGCTGCAATTTAGTTGGCATGAGTATTACAAGGAAGTAAATGTTCAAACAATTATTAACTAAACGTTCATACAGAAACTGTAACATTTTTGCAACAGCATCATCATCATCACTCACCATACTCTTTGGATTGTAGCAAAAATTTCCAATGAAGATAATAATTCTGGTTGGTGCTTAAATGAAAGTCAACATAACACTTTGCATTTTTTTTTTTTTGTTTTTGGTTCGTTCATTCGTTTTTTGCTCCAGTTAAGATAAATGAATAAATATTGTAGTTAGATACATAAATGAATGAATGGCTAGATAATAAAACACTATCAAGCTTTAGGTGTCTGATGTTGAAGTCGGTTGATTTGGTTAACTTTTGTTGTGATTGGCTGGCAGTAGAGTTAGGGGGAACGGGTGTCAATGAAATGTTTAAGCATAAAATTTTGTAATTTACAGTATCAACAGAATTAAACGAATCGTATAAAATTTCAAACAAAAGCTTAAATTCATAAAAACTGAAACAGTTTTGATGTTAATATTAAATTGTTAAAAGTACTTGTATTTTGGATGAAGTAGTAAAATGGTAAACGGTAGGTAGCATGGTTCAATCGTCTAGTTCGTCAAATAGATTTTATAATGATTTTGTTATAAAATATACAAGCTGTATATGTTTCTAAGGAGGGCCAATTGAGAAGTTTCTACGCACAATTGCTTTAAATTGAAATAATTTTTAAAACATCATTCAAAAGTGCAAAAAGTTAAAAAGTGTGTGTTAGTGTTGGTATAAAACTTTTTGATCATTAATAAATCTTCTTTAGAAAACTTGTCTATCATCGCTAAGAGTATTAGAAAACGTTTTGAATAACCTTAAGAGTTTTCATTTTTGATCATATAAAAAGATTTCTTCAGAAAACTTTACGATCATCGATAAGATCTTTCCTTAGAAAACTTTTTTATAATCGTTAAGAGTTTTCTTTAAGAAGCCGATTCGATCGTCGATAAGAGTTTTATTTCAAACACTTTTCGATCATCAATAAGAGTGTTTTTTGAAAACATTTCGATCATCATTAAGAGTTTTAATTTAATGATTTTCGGACCATCGTTAACAGTTTTCATTGGATAACTTTTCGATCGTCGATAAAAATTTTCTTTAGAAAACTTTTCGATTGTTGACAACAGTTTTAAAAATTTTGCGTTCATCGCTATGAGACTCCTTCAGAAATCTTTTCGATCATGGATAAGAATATTCTTTAGAAAACTTTTCAATCATTGAAAAGAGTTTTCTTTCAAAAATTTTACGATCATCGATAAAAGGTTTCATTTGAAAACTTTTCGATTACCGATAAGCGATTTCTAGAAAATTGTGCGATTTTTATATTACATAAGAGTTTTCTTTTCGGTCACTGATATGAGCTTTTTTTACAAAACTATTCGACCATCGTTAGGAGTTTTCCTTATAAAGCTTTTCGATCATAAATATGAGTTTTCTTTATAAATCTTTTCTAACCTCGAAATATTTCGAACATTGTATTAAATTTCTTTAGAACACTTTTATTTTAATACCACTTACTTGTCAAACCTTCTTTCCACCCATTAAGCTTTTGTCATAAAATTTTTCCTAAATTTGATTAGTTTGAAAATTGACAGGTAGACTTTTATTAGATTTAATTACATTGCCTTAATCAACGTTTTTACTCAAGCTCTTTCATATTAACCATTAAGTGATTTAATCTTTGTTAATATTGATTAATGAATAGAGTTCGATTATTGTATTTCTTGTTGTATTATTTAATTTGTTTAATATAAATCCTTTTTAACTTTTTGTGCCAATTCGCATTTGGTATGAGAGTATTGTATGTCATTTATTCATTCATTCACTACTTCATTCTTGTCATTCCATTCAATTTGTGTTTTCACGTCCTACTGCTACTACTACTACTATTACAACATGGCATGTTGTATTTAATGACACTTTACACTGTATGGTTTATAAATCCTTTTGACCACATTCAATTTGATTATATTGATTAAGTGATTAAAAAGTTGTCAATGCACAAACCTTTTATTATTATTATTATAACTGTTGTTGTTGTTGCCGCTGTCACTTGTTTGGTCCTTTTGCGCGTTTTTATATTATTTTCTCTCTATCCTTTTGCTATATTATTATAGTTGTTTTTGTTATTGTTTGCAATGTTGTAGTTGCTGCTGCTGTTGTTACTGTCGCTATTTATGCTGCTGCTCATATTGTCATTTTTAATCCTTTTTGTTAACCACAATAACCACACTCAATGCGGTTTTACTCTTTATTTCAAGTTAATTTTTTACCATCGTCGTCATCATCAGCAACACAACAGCATCATCAGTAGATGCAGCATCAAAAAGCTTCCATAAATCTATAATAATTATTGTATTTAAAATTTAAACAAAAAGCTGTAGTTAAACAATTCAGAATTTTTGCAGGATTTTTCCTGTTTAGAAATTATTTATTATTGCCTCGTTACGAGTAATTATACATACACAGAGGGAACAAATTTACACGCCGAAATTATACTGTATTGACACCAAAGTGTTTATAACTTTTCAATAACATCTGTCTTCAAAGAGTATACAAACGTACGACAACACATTATGAAGTTGACGATGCATCGTTGTCAACATTGTGACAATTCGTTGTCGAAATCTAACAAACGTGGTAAGCTCACGCATTGTTGTCAATAGTGAGTTTGTATATTCTGACAACGGATGTTATTGAGCAATTATAAACACATTTTTGTCAATTTGGTACCAAGCGGTAATATTTTTATCCCTCTATGTATATGACAGTTTAAAGCTATAGGGCTTTGTTAAAATATCAACATTATTGTTTTTAACAGAGTTTCTTATAAATTGTACTTGGTTCTGAGCTCCTCAGTTGGCCAAAATAATATAACATTCGATTAGACATTGTATAAAGAGATAACATTTATATGCTTTTCATCATAGCTCTGCAGTTATGGAACTGTGAAAGAAAATTTTAATACAATTGTTCAATTCGCAATTGATGTCGTATCGTTGTATGTCATAAAAAACAATAAAAAAAATTACGACATACTACGATACAAGAGCACAACACCGATTGTGAATTGGACAAATATATATACAAGTTGTAAACGTTCCTAGCGAGACAGTCAACTATATTTAACACATATTGCGATCGTTTCATCCTAAATTGTTGGTCAACAATTTAAGATAAAATGTATAGATCCTTAGAGAAATCTACTGGTTTGGGTATATATAAAGTTTGAGTATAGAATTTCATTGGAAAAATAATGTCTAATGCATTCACAAAAACTATAAATTGATCCGGATTTTGACCTAAATCTTCCAGGTTTCTTAGACTATTTATTGCAGTCTTAAAGAGAAAAGAAGAGTATAACTGTTTGATATCAACGACTGGCTTTAGATCTTAATTCAATTAAACGATTTTCTTTCTTGAAGCTAGATATTCTTAAATAAAGAAAATTTCCCAATATTTCATTAATATATTTAAAGCAAAAATTAATTTTTCTTTCAATAGGAAATATATATTTTGCGAAATTATACAAATTTTTTTAAACTTAACCAAACCATCCAATTTATAAAGCTCTCTTCAATGTTTTCTTTTAATTTTTTAACCAATGAATCAATGGATGTGTTTGTACAATGTCTCGCGGTTTTTTATTTTCTTTTCAGTTGTTGTTTTTTCACTGTTTGGGACTTTGGTGCGTATGTATTGCGGTCGCCATATTGCAATTCATTTCTTTTTTCACGATTTTTTTCGGTTCTGTATATGTATTTTTTTTTTGGCGATTTCGTATTTTCGCCATACTGCAATTCAAAATTGAGTATTATGCAGTTATTGCATGTGTTCGCATACATACCGTTTTCTCTGGATTTGTTTTGTTTTTCGTTGTCCTGTGTTCTTATGGGTTGATTGTATGTGAAGTATTGAACTGGTCAAACGATTATTGTGGAAGGATTTTATTTGTTTTTGCTTTTTCTTTAATATTTTGTTTTTGTGGGGACAAAAAGTAATATTCCATGTTGACATGAGTGGGTTTGGGGAGTAAATATTCTTAACATGGTTGTTGTAGATGCCTGTCCATTTATTGATGATAATCACCATGATAAAGTGTATGGATTTTTTTGGTATTATACTTACACATATGTAATATATGTAGTTATGTTTTGATATTGCTCCAGATTTCATTTATAGTTGTCGTCTTGTGTTGCAGGTTTATGGTGCAACCATTATGACAACTACATTTTATTTGGTTGGATTGCATGGAGGGTTATGTTTTTGTTCGTGCTGGATTTTTTCTTGTATTTTGTTTTTTTTTTGTGAATATGTCAACATCTGGATTGATATGAAGTTGGGAATTATTAAGGATTTATGAAAATGATTAATGAGTTCTCTTTGATTCTGCATGTTTACCAGCAACAGTTGCATGAACAAAACAACAAATTCTCCAGTTAAAAAACAAGGAAATAATGTTTCTTTTCGGCTCGGGAATTAATGTGAGTGACAATGTTGTATGTAAATTGTGGTTAAATTATTTGGCCAGTATGTGTATATATTGTTTCATTTAAATTATTTAATATTTTTATAGAAATTTCTAGCAATTTTAATAAACTTTTTTTCCATTAATTTACCTAAAAATATTTATTATTATTTTTTGAATTTTTATTAAAAATTTTGTTTATGTTTTAATAATAACCATCACTCTTACTTTATTCAATCAATTAAAATCAGATTTAGAACTTTTCAGGAAAAAAGTCGTTTTTTTTTTTTTGTCTAAAGTTTTTGTTAGTGTGAATGAGTGCATGGAAATGTTTTCAACACTTTGGAAATTTTCTACTAATTGCAGCAATTTACCAACTGTCAACGAGATGAGTGCAACAAGAATCGCATAATCAACCACAATCCGAAAAATAAAAACAAAGGCAAAAAATATATATATACACAAAATACCATGACAACCACAAATGCATACAGTATACTTAGTAAACATCTAAAATGTTACAGAAATAAATATGCTCGTATGTATTGGGGAAAAGTGTAAAGAAACAGAGAATGCTTTAAAAATGGGACTTAGTCGGAGTATTTAAGAAGGCCCTAATTCCCGCTTATATATAATTTCCAATAACCAGTTAACTTTTTCTTGGTTCAGTGACTCTTGATCTCAGCTAAGCACACTTGCCGAACTATAGCGAGATAAAGATGAGCAACAAAGCAGTTCAATGAATGAGGTTCGCAGAAGTTATTTCATCGGATTATATAATTGGTCGTTCTTACCTATATACTACTAAGGGCGAGTTTTTCCGATAAAGATAATCTTCATTCTGGGGTTAAACCTGGTTTAATATATGTTTTGTGTTTCTCAATTATCAGTAAAGTTACTTATTATCTTAGTTTAACTGAGTGTAATTGGCCAATTAAACTCAAGTTATAAGTGAGAAAACACAATTAACAAAAACAATAAAACAATGACTTCCGAAGAACAAAAACTTAATATTTTAAGTAAATTGCAACATTCTGAATTTGTTTTGTTTTATTTATTATTGTTTTAAATGTTTATTTAAAATTTTTCTAAAATTTTCCATTTTACAAAAGTATTGTTTGCAACAGCTGTTCGTTGTTTATGTTTTTGAGTGAAAAGTTAACTGAGCTTAAATCTACAACTGAAAAACATAATCATCGGTTAAAGTCTGCTAAATTTGTTCCGAGTTTAATCTAACAGCAAGTTAAGCCTAGTTTTACTGATGAGTAAGAAACCCGCCCTAAATTTACCTTTAGTTGGTTAGTTTTGAAAGGAGGATGTATATACATCGTATTTGAAGAAATACACATATCTTTCTCTATCGAGCCCTAGTGATATTGATAATGCTAGCATTAATGTCGACGGACCTTTTAACTTAACACAAAATTTGAAACCCTGAGATGAATGAGATATCTTTGCGGTTTTTTGAACATCTGACATAACTTATTTCTTCTTCGAGATGTTTTCATCTAAAGTTCGATTGATATAACAATAAATTGACAAAAACTAAATTCTAAGGCCAAATCAATCCTTCTGAAATGTATACTTTGGTATCTGGGTAATTGAATATAACATCCCTATAAAACTTCATTGAATACTCTCTTCCTTGCAAATATTAGGTTTAGCTTTTTAATGAATTTAAACTGGCACTTTAAGAGACTCGAAAAATAACAATCACTTCAAAACGGTGATGAAGTAGGGGTATCGGTATTTTGACTTATTTTGGTATTGGTATTTTATTGTAATCGGTATTTTTGCTTAATTCGGTAATGATGATCTTAGCCTTATCGGTATTTTGATTGATTTCGGTATAGGTGTTTAAGAGTTATCGGTATTTCGGCATATATCGGTATAGCTATGTTAGTGTTATCAGTATTTTGTTTATTTTTTCGACTCATTTCGGTATAGGCATTTAACGGTAGCTTAGCGATAACTGTTGCCAACATCGGTTTCAACTCAATATACAGGGTTTCCAAATAAATAGATATATCATTTATTAGGAATAGATTCGTTTGTCGTTACATAAGATGTTGTAAAATAAATTATAATAAATATATGTCCAATTCAACTACCATTCACTGTATTCTGATTTTGAATCTGCATTTGAACGACAACTATGACGGGCAGTTAAAAAAAATACTTTCAAATTCGGTTAGTTGCTAAGGTTTAAGCCAATAATTAGTGTCAAGAACAATAACAGCACAACATAAAACAAAAAGGACAGTAACAACAATTAAAACGTAAAAGAAATGGATGGGAAATTTATTTAATGGACATTTTACTTGCACACATACATACATGCAACACTTAACAACTTGGTAAATAATTCTTGTAATAGAAATATTTTGCACGGTCGAAGTAGTTTTGGTTTTCCAAGATCTACACTAAAGTTAAAGTGGAAAAAAAACCTAACCATATTACTAGCATATTTTGTTGGGTTGATCTGCTATTTTAAAGGGGGAAAGGGATTTCGTTGGTAAAAAAAAGTAAAACACAGCCATTATAACTATGGCGCGTATACAATTGTCCAAATGACACATGACTGGCTGGACTAGAGTACAAGATGTTTTTTTTTTTTTTTTGTTTGCTGCTGTATTGGCCAACTTATGTTATTGACGGGCTTTACTCTTCATGCAATATTGCACAAAAGTGTCAAGTGAACTGAAATCACTTGCAATGTGCAAGTGTTCAGTAAAATCGTTATACTCCTCCCTCCTCTCTAGCTTTTTGGCTCATTCTATTGTTAGGAAAGGGGGATAATATATACATTTTATAAAGGGGAGAGAAATCATGTTTTATGCCACCATAAAATGCACATGTCGCTTGATGTTCGCAACAACATTTAAATGCTTTACAGATTGTTTATATTTTCAATTCTTTTTTGTCATTTTTTGATAATAAAGTTTTTTCTTTGTTTGTATTTTGTTGCTAGATATTGTCCATTTTTTACACAGAATGGTTGTGCAACATTAACGCTACTACTTTTGCAAAACTTTACAATTTTGATTGACACTGCAGAGGGGAGGCAGAGAGAGAGAGAAAAACAAAATCATGGTATTAGTTCGTTTTATTTTTAATTTACCACTTTTTCTTAACGTCAAGTGTGTCATTAAACAATTTTGTTTGTTTATTTTAAAACACTGACAAAAAACTTGTTCCCCTAACGCTTAGCTTTAGCAAGTTGCAGTTAAGCTATAAAAGTTTGCAGTGTATAAACAGTTGCTGATAGTTATAGTACACCCCCTCGAATATATAGTAACTTGCAACCATATTTCTTGCCACATTACAGTTATGGTGGACACATGCGTTGTTGCATGTCTGTGCAACTTACAAAAGCTGAAATTGTTATTGTATTTTTTGGTCAGCCATATTACCAGCATATTTTCCCAGACATTAGCAAACAATTGCTAATGTTTTTGTTGTCGTTTTTCCTTTTTGCCATTTTGGGGGATAGTTTTGCGGATGGATGCAAATGATAATGATGGTTTCATGTTGTCATAAGTAACCATTGTTACTGGTAGTGATTTTGATGTTTGGCGTGTATATGAGTGAGTGTTGGTTGTTAGATAGAAATAATTGGGGGTGGTTGTTAAGTAACATGATTTAAAGTTACTTTTATTGATTAGTGTAAAAATTTTAGGATATACTAAGGTTGACTGGTGTTTTTAAAAAGAATTTGTCAATAATTGAAGAACATTCACACTTCTAACTTCTAAAACTTAGTTTCAAACGAAACCTGGTTCTTCAAGTTATCACCTACAAATATCGGTGGGTATTTTTGTAATAAAATCTTATTTTACAATATGATGTATAGGTAGATATATAGATAGTTAGATGGATAGATAGATAGATAGATAGATAGATAGATAGATAGATAGATAGATAGATAGATAGATAGATAGATAGATAGATAGATAGATAGATAGATAGATAGACAGATAGATAGATAGATAGATAGATAGATAGATAGATAGATAGATAGATAGATAGATAGATAGATAGATAAAATTGTATTGGTTCTACAACTAGTTCTAGAACACATGATTTTAGCCTGAACTCGTTCTAGTTTGGCCTTGAGACCAATGATTTTTGTTTGAAATTGTAACCTTCGGAACTGGTTCTGAGGAAGCATTAGACAACGTATAAACAAATTTTTCTTTTTTAACGTTTTTGTTTAAAATTATTAAGATTAAAAGCAGTTTCGAGAAACTGTTGAGGATTTCTAACTATTGTACCAATGTTATTTACAAAACTTACATATACATATCCTACGTAAAATTTAATATGAATAATTCTTCCGCGCCTCTAATATTTTAAAATATTTTCTCTAAGGATATACGTTACAAGCAGCCTACTTTTCCTTTTCTTGGTACCATTCAATTAGGGATCTCTTTAATATCTTGTAGTTCAGTTGAATGCAAAAATATACATTTGAACGTGTTTTCTATTTCAATAAAAATAAGTTTATAAAATTTTAATTTTTGAATTGATTCCAAGAAGTCGTTTTGGATCTAGTGTAGTAGCAATGCATAACTAGTTTCAACGAACTAGTTCCTTGAAAACTATTTAGAAGTATTTATTATTCTAAGGAACGGGTTCCAGAAATAATGGTGACACTACTAGTTCCAAAGCTGTTGTTTAAGAATCTGAAGTGGTTCTGTTTTCACACGTTCTAGAACTAGTAGCTTTTAGAACAAGTTCTAAAATTTTTCCTGTCTATGTAACCTAATTTTTTTAAATTTTATAACTTCACCTCAAAGCCAACAAAAAACGAAATAGTTATAAAAGCAACAACACTTTGGTTTCGTTATACATATATATGTATAATACAATTTATTAAAATTTAATAAACAACTACTTTGTAAAAATGCATTTGCCTCTAATAAATGCAAAAAAATTATTACAAAAAAATCTTTATGTAAAATAATAATGTGTTAATAAAAATTCATAGATATTTTTACATGTAAAGTGTAAAAAATTCATTAACTAGGATTCGACTTTTTTAATTTTTTTCATAGCACAAACACTGGTCAAACATTTGCGTTTTGCTGTTTTCTTTTCTTTTTTTTTTTGGGTCTGGCCGCAATTATTAGGACAAACCAGCACAACGTGTCCATAATGCATGCTCTTAACAACACTTTTTCAATTTTTGTTATTTTTTGGTTGTTATATTAAAAACAACTTAAAAAAACTGGCTGTTGATGATGCTGTTGGAAAAAAATAGTTGAACTGAACTTTTAACATGAACATATAAAATAAACACACACTCAAAAATATAATGTAGTGGGGAGCTGTTGCAAATGTATGCACAAAGGACATGTTTCAAAAACACATACCAAATGCAATTGAATTTTTAGCAAACAGTAAAAAGCATTTCAAAATAAAGTGACATGCGGACAGACAGACACTCGAGGCAAAAACTTGACCAAAAATAATATAGAAAAAATTTTGTCTGAATTTTGTATGAAAGAAAAAAATAATAAAGCATACAAACCTGTGAGTCAACATATTGGATACAGTAGTGTTAAATGTAAATAATTTTTTTTTTAGATTTCGTTAAAGTGCTTATCGATTAAGAACTATAAAGATCGTTTTTATACTCGTCTATAAACTTTTCAATAGACTCTTATACATAAGCTTTTCTATAGACTCTTCCTTTGACTCTTTAATACACTCATCTAAAATATTATCTAAACATATATATAATCTTTTATAAATAAATGTCTTCTTAACAAATATATTTACAAGACTCGTCTATAAACTATTTTAAAGACACGTTACTAGTCTTTGACTCGACTACACACTCTAATTTCTTTAAGATGCTAATCCATTAAGAATTCGTCTATAAACTCTTCTAGACAAGTCTAAAGACTAGTCACTAGTCTTGTCTATGGGCTCTTCCTTATACTTGTCTATAAACTCTTCAAAAGTCCCTTCAAAGATTCCATCTTAGGACTCGTTTATAAACTCTTCTGAATACACGTGACTTGTCTATAGACTCGACTACACACTATTTTCTACAACTGATCCATTAAAACTGTAAACCCTTTTGAAAGATCGACTATAAAATCGTCTTAAAATTTTTATATATAATCGTTTGTAAACCACTCCTCTATAAATTCATCTACTAACTCGACTTAAAACTCCTTTATACACTTGTCTATAAACTCTGCTAAAGAATCATTCATTAAGCTAGTTTACAACCTAATATTTAGATTTCTAATAGACTTAGAACTATAAACTCATGTAAAGATTGTCTATAGAATCGTGGATAAACTCACCTATAAACTCTTTTTTAGACTCGTCTATGAACCAATTGTTTTCAAAAGCCCACCGTATGAAATTAAAAAAAATTCCGTTGTACTAAAACAACAACAACATACAACATACATACAACATAAAAACTCAATAGGAAAACAATACACACAAACACACTTACACAAGCACCAAAAAAACATTAAAAATAAGAAATATACTTAAAAATCAACCAAATAGAAAACAAAATGCATTACTTTCCATTTTTGATTGCAAGTCCATTTGTTGGCTCTAACAAGTTGCAAATTTGCTTATAGCATAAAATACACAGCACACATACAAACATACACCTATACACATACTACCCGGAAGTTTAAGAATGAATGTATCCTTTTTACGTTATATTTTTGTTAAACCATTCTGTTGACGCGAATAGATTAAGTTTGAATTAATTGACTTGATCGTCACCTTGTATAAAAGAAGGAAGTCGATAGCATCCTAAAGAAATATGGGAGTGCTTTTAGAAATATTTACTTACCGGATGTAAGATCAAAAAGTATTAATGGTAATTTTAACTCCTTTTTAAAAGTTAATAGTAGAAAAAAGTTACCCCAAACTGCAGGTTATAAATAAATATATTAACACACAAATACACATTGACAAAAGATAAAAAGTCCACCACAGAGTTAACAAAACTACAAAAATATACATACATTATGAAACATATATACACTAACATTTGCATGTTCACACACAGAATCACATACATATTTAAACCATAAAAAATATCATAACAATGTTGGTAACACAGAAAAAAATGTAAAAATATTAAAAATCATACACACACGTTAAAATAAAGTTGCACTTTAAGTGCAACAAAAAGTTGTAGATTTTTTTCGACCAAAAAAAAAAAAAAAAATCAAACAAAGTGCATGATGAAGGTCTTATTCAATGGTTTGTTGTTTGGTTTTGAATTCATCAGAGTTCATTTTATCATAAACCATCATCATCATCAAGCACATATTCTCTTCCCTCCCAGATTACATCCTCATAGTATCATAACTACGTATATGGCTAGACATTTGGTGGGCAGTCAACATTTTTATATCACTGCAAATATAGACAGCGTCATTTATTGTTGGTCATCAGAGATGGTTATTTTCATAGTGTATTTTTTTTCATTCATTCGTTCGTTACGTTTATTTGACGAGTATTATTTGTAGAACAAAAGCTTGACCATCATTTCAGCCCCTTTTCTACAAAAATCCTTCTACTCTTTACCAGACAACATTTAGCCATCATTTAAAAATATACACTATGGTTACACTCATAGTATACTATGTACTTTACAAATATACATACGTATCGATATGTGTGTAATAATGTCTGTAAAGTTTACGAATGTACGTCATCTATCAAAACGGAAGTAGACTCTACAAACATTGATGGTTATTGCCATTGTTATTCTTGTTCTTTTGGTTGCAGTTTTCTGTTGTCAACTTTTTTACCGGTTTTCTATGCATATTCCGTTGCGGTTTTAAAAATTTAATACATCAACAATGAACATGTGGAATAATAAATGAATATATGTATGTATGTACTTCATTTGGGGGAAGTGGCGTTTAAAAGGTTATTCTTCTGATTGTAGTAATTCAAATTAGTGAGAAGCTTTAGTAACAAATTAAATGTTGTCCTTCAGTTATGGATTATTTATGATTGCAGCTTATTTTTGAGAATATTAATTTTTATAATACTGCAGCACAGATGCAAATATCAATTCGTCTACAAAGTGATCGACCCAACGCCAATATACTCTATAAAGGTAAAAGCTTAAATAAGCTCTATTACAGATTTGTCCATTAACTAATCTATAAACTCAACCCAGAAGTTCGACATAAAATATTGCATCCGATAAAGACAGTGATTTCAATTTACGTCTGACTACTAGGGTTTTATAAATCGACTTTCGAATAATCGAACAATCTACTTTTTGTCGAAACAAGTCGAAGTCAACTATTTTGTTCCAAAAAAGTCGATAACTCAACTATCGTCTGTGAAAAAAGAAAAGTCGTAAAAAGTCGAAAAAGTCGGAAAGTCGAAAAAGTCGAAATAAATCGGAAAATGTCGAAAAAGGTCGGAAAAAGTCGAAAATAGTCAAAAAGTCGAAAAGTCGAAATAAGTCGGAAACTCGAAAATTGTAGACACAAGTCAAAACAAGTATGAATGTATAGTCGGGCGTAGCCGACCATATGATACCCTACATCAGTCAGTATGTATGTTAAAAATGGGGATTATTTAAAAAATAAAGCATTTGGTTTGTTTTTTTAACTTTATTTCGGAATATTTTTACTTTTTTTGGCAAAAAAAGAGGGCTCAAAGGGGAGTAGGGCAAAATATGGCCCTATCCTTAAAAATGTTGGTAGGGGAAGTTAAGTCTTCTTCAATATTATTTATGTAGAATTTAAAAGTGTTATTAGTGTTTGTAAGTGAATTTTGACCTTTAAGTCACTTTCTGAAGGGGTGTTTGTATCGGTAATGTCATTTAAAGTTCTATAAAACTAAGTTTTGTCGACTTTTGTTAACATAATAGATCATTTAAATTAATTATAAGCCAAAATGCCCTGTTTGGGGGGTACGGTTGTATGGGGGCTAGTCGAAATAATGGACCGATTTTAACCATTTTTAATAAGCTTCGTCCTTGGGGCAAAAAAAGCGTGTGTGCCAAATTTCATCCAATTATCTGGAAAATTGCGACCTGTACCTTGCGCACAAGTTTTACATGGACAGCCAGCCTGCCGGACGGACGGACATAGCTTAATCGACTCAGAAAATGATTCTAAGCCGATTGGTATACTTTAAGGTGGGTATAGGACGAATATTTTTGTATGTTACAAATATCAGCACAAACCCAATATACCCTCCCCACTAAAGTGGTGTAGGGTATAAATAGTCGAAAATTTTAACAAAGTGGAAAAAAGACAAAAACTATAATATAAAATAGTCGGAAAAACTCGGAAAAGCCAAAAAATAGTCGGAAAAAGTCGAAAGAAGTCGAAAAGTCGGAAAAAGTCAAAAATTGTAGAAACATGTCAAAAATAGTCGAAAATTTTAAAAAAGCGGAAAAAAGTCAAAAGCTCTAAAATAGTTGGAAAAACTCGAAAAAAGTCAAAAAATAGTCGAAAAGTCGAAATTTAATGAAAAAAGTAGGTTTTTCGACTTTTCATAAAATGCAAAAAGTCGAAAAGTTGACTTTTAACTAAATAAAAAAAGTCGACTTTTCGTTTCAACTACAGAACCCTACTGACTACCTGCTAGGATTTATTTCGGCTTTCGTAACGGATGAATTTGTAAATGTGGATGAAGACAATCGTCACTTTAGTGTCCTCTTTGTAAGCGGGAGATTGGAAACTTGAAAAATAACCTTAATTAACTCTAATTGTATTGATCTGTAAATTCGTGTTTAGGATCGTCCATTAACTCATTGACACGTTCATAAGCGCGTCAATATTATCGCCTGAGAACTCGACTATACATTGAATATAGTCCATGCATAATTTATACAAAAAATGTATACGTACAACAGAATGCTTCGTTGTTTCACATCAAAAAATTTAAAAAAATATTTCGTAATATACATGACATTTTCATCAATATTACGAAAAAATTTTACGCATGGCTTATTATATATTAATTTTCGTAAATATTACGAACAAAAGTAAAGCATGGTTTATTTTCGGTTTAGATTCGTTCATATACTCGTCTATAATCTATTCTGTAAACTCAACTATAGATTCGTTCAAGAACTCTTTAAAGCTTTCAATATAGTCTGTAATCTCATCTTTCTATAAACTCGTCTATAAACGGATCTAAAAACTCGACTATTGGTTTGTCCATGAACTATATAATATAGTATATAAACTCGTTTTTAAAATCTGAAACTTATTTATACTCCCGCCAGCAAACTCCTATATACTATTAAAAGTTTGAAAACGATCATTAAATATTTGGTTTTAATTTGAATTAAAGTTTAAGGGCTTGGATAATAAAAAACAAGAAGAGTTCAGAAATTAAATAACAATTTGTTCAACTTGCTACAATGATTTAATACTGTCCAGTAAAGAGATTCAGTAAAGGGGAAATCTTTCTGATCACCAATATTTTCCTAAAAAATAGATTTTTCGACCAAAAACCATAAAAAAACTAAAATCGCTTAAAACTTCGTTAAAACGCGTTTAATCTGAAAAAGAAGCTTAATTTGTAATCACCAATATTTTCCTTTAAAAAATAGATTTTTTGACCAAAAACTTGAAAAAACTAAAATTGCTTATAACTTCGTTAAAACACGTTTAAATTGAAAAATATGATTAATTAAGTGGTTTCAAGACCTTGAAATGCTTTGTCTATTTAGTGAAAAAAAGAAGGAAATTATTTTGCGAGACATTCAAATCTTTCAGTTAATTCAGTGCAAAGTTCGAAAACTGATAAGTTTTAAATTTAATATTTTAGTCGATTCGGAAAATAATCTATTCTGAAGTTAGAAGTGATTTCAAGGCAATGCAATATCATGCAGAATCTACTTTGAAATTTGGATGATTTTTTGTTTGACCACACAAACCAGTTAAAAAAGCAGAACCCTTGGTTTTTAAATTAGTCTGCCTTGTCGATACATTCACTACACTTGTTAACTTCTTATCTATTTTAAATACAGATATTTTCTTGACAACAAATGTGAAAACTTGACACCTGCCAAATAATAAAAAACAAACAAATAAGCACCTCCATAGATATTTATTAAAATAAATTATTTTTAATTTTAATCTCTTCAAATTAAATTTTTCAACTTGAATTGTGACACTGATGCCGGCGAACAGTAACAACACATTTTTGTGGCTCATTAAAACCAAGAAACGATGTGGAAAATTAAATGTTGCCATATTCATAAAGACAACAGCACAGCCAAGAAACATATATGTATACAAACATATATATACATATTAATGTCATTTCTTCCCGGTAGTTTTAAAATTAATCATTAACAAATTTATGCTAAGCCTTAGAAAGCTTTATTAGATCTTTATATAAAAATTATTAAATTCATATTTAAGTCATAAAAAGTCGTAAAGTCTTACTTCTAGGCCAAGGTATACACTATCCCAAGTAAACAACTTAGCAAGTATTTTATTGGTTGATTATAGCTAAACCAAGAAATCAAAAGTAGTTCCATGAACAACAGGGTAATCTTGAGAATGTTTATAAGAATGGTTTGGTAATTACATATATCCAAATTCATGGGTGTATGTGTTCTTCTTAAGAATGTTATTACCTTTTTAAACCTAGTCTGTCAGTCATCTTTTTATTTAAATTTTTTTGCTATTTTAACAATTAGCTTAAGTTAAATTTTTACTTGTCTTCGTCTAATAAACCAATCCTTTAAAGAGTGTATTTTTGTATTCATGTGTAAGTATTTTGAATATGAAAGTATGTATTAAAATTATCACACAAACGACTGTAAATAATGTAAGTGTTTGTAAACATTTTTGTTAAGAACACTGGAAGAAATTATCTATATCATAGTGTAGAACTTACAAAAATTAAACATTCTGAAATTTTGTTAGTTTATTATTTAGATCAGTTGAAAGTTATAATTAAGAAACTTCAAAAAAAATAAATTGCAAGTTGTGTATTTCTTAAAATACTTGCTTAATAATATCGGTTATAGACGTCATGAAGTTATTATGAACAAGCTATGTCCTTCTGTCTTGCTTTTATATTGAGTTTTTAAAAGTTATCATTTATCTAACCGCCCATTTGTCGAAGAAATCGTTGAACTTGGTTAAAATATTTTTACAGTATATTTTAAAGCTTTAGCCTTGAAGTATGCTTTAATATATGATTTTCTCAATCTTAATGATGATGTAACATTACGCTTGACGGTGTCAATGGCACATTAAACACAACAGCAAGAACAGTAACCAACCTACATACAATCATAAAATTTCATATTTTCATTAAAAAAAGAGAAGTAAAACATTGTTGTTATTGTTGGCGATGAAGTGTTGACGACATGTGTTGCAAATTAACGTATTTTTAATTGCTGGTATATGTAGAAGTGTAAAATACACAAACATACTAACGCACTCTGTGTATAAGTGAAATTTTCACCATAATATCAAGTATTAACATGTAAGAAGCCGGCATTAATGAAAACAAAAAAGGAATAACTGGCGGTCTTAAAGGACATACATACATACATAATATGTATGTATGTATATACGAAAAGATACATTTGTATAAAGTTTTCATATAAAACTTTTTTGTTTTTTCTTTTATATTGAATTTTCTGATTTCTGTTTTTTGCGGTGGTTTCCTTAAGGCCATACCGCATAAGCTTCCGAGAGCTTTAACCCAAAAAAGTAAGAAGTTTATAACAAAAAAAAATATACAATGCAAATGTGAAATCCTTAAAAATCATGTAATTCCTGTTAAAACGGATATCGAATGGAGGTTTTTCAAGGATTATTGTTTATAGATGGAAAACAGAAAAGTTAAGGGTTCTTTTTGCTCGTTTGTTTGCGTTTTTTTGCGGCATAATTATACCAAGAGGGTTAAAAACAAAAATAGTAACTGAATTATATTATATTAGACAATATACTTACTATATATGGAGAATTAGCAAAATCATTTTTAGCCTTAAGCTTTTCGGACCATCTACATACATATGTAGATGTAAATGTTGTACTCATGTAAGTAGGCTTAAAAGCATTTCAAAAAAGAAACAAAAATTTTAACATTTTCTAGCGAAATGCTAAAACCTTATCCTTTTATGCACATGGTTTGCTCGTTAAAAAGTGTTTATTTACTCATATTCATTTAAGCTACAACAACAACTGCAAATAGTCACGAAGTTCAGTAGTGAAAATGAGTGAAATGTTTAGCTTTTAATGTTTACTTGTCTATCTATCTATCTATCTATCTATCTATCTATCTATCTATCTATCTATCTATCTATCTATCTATCTATCTATCTATCTATATATCTATCTATCTATCTATCTATCTATCTATCTATCTATCTATCTATCTATCAATCTATCTATTAATTTTTTTATATTATTCCATTTTTAAACATGTAAACATTTTATAGAATACACTCTTTTCCATAACAACTAAAATACTAATATATTCTCATATGCGCAATTTATTGAAGTACGTTTATGTTCTGTTCTTTTTTCGTTTATTTCTTTTTTTCACTAAAGAGATTTTCGCATATAATGATGTTTAGCCCAAAGGCTGCTTTATCATAATGCATGTGTTTTGTAACACACAACAAAAATCTAAATGTTTTCAATACTGACATTTACATCCCCCAAAAATAAAATCAGCAGCATATTTGAACAGCATTACAACGAAATATTATTTTTTTTGAATGATTTTTGCCACCAAATGATCTATGAATATTGATACTTTCCCCTTTTTAGAAATTTTGTTTTATATAAAAGTTGAAATGTTTGATTTTTTCGAAAAGCCTCCAAGGCAGGATTTCATGTTGTTACAACGTAAAGTTACTAAATAAAACAATTTAGTATTGAATTGTATTTAAGTAATAAAACAGCTTAAATGCTTAAGAGAGTTATCAGAGGTCTTAAGTTCTACACGATATCCATAGCGTTAAAATTGTTTAGTTAAGATTTGAAGACGCCCTCTATCGTAAGAATGGGGCACTAACAAACGTATTTTTTTACTCAAATGTGTTTTTAACAGTTTTTTTACATACCAAATCCTTGATATATTTATTTGTTTAAAATTTATAAATTACCTGAAAGAAATAAAGAAAACATATTAATACATGGTAAACAAATTTAAATATATTCTTGGCAACCAAGTACTAAAAAATCATAAAAAATATTTGCACCTTTAGAAATCAAATATTAAACTGTCCAAGTAGTAACCAGAAAAAAGGACGAGGAATAAAAAAAATATCAATGAAATTATGTAGTTTTCCCCAAATCATATTACAATTATTTTAACACACTCAAAAACGCATGTAATTGGCTTTTAAAAACTTGTATTTTAAATCAAGCCAAACATCCACCTTGTTGGCAAGGAACCAGGATATTTTTTAATTTTATATAATAAAAAAAAAATAACTTTTGTATACGAAAAAATAGAAAAGGTTTTTACATGTTTCCTCCATCTACTTAGAATCCCATCTACTTAGAAAAATGAAACTCCAACAGGACAAAGCATATAATACATATGTATATGTGAAGTAGTAAAAACAAAACATTAAATAAAGTCCAGCAACCCTTGACTACATGTCCGTGTTGTACTCCGTTACATGAACTGGTTATGTGTTTTAATAAAATAAATTAAAATTTATAGCATGAAATGAATAGAATCCGATCCAAGATGACCATATCATATAGATAAAAAAGTGTAGAACAAATATACTTGGCACTTAAGTATGCTTTTAAGAGGTCCTGTTTTAACAGCAGGTATTTGTGTTATTTGAGTGTTAACAAAATAAAATCCTTTTTATGTGATTCTAATAGAATTTATTAAATTAAAAAATAAAAATATATCTTTTTATTATTTTGTAGTGTTAGTGAAAGACATGATATTAGTACAATTTTCTTACTTATTTCCTTTATCACTGACACAAAACTACTGAGCCATTAGTCCGTGTTCAGTTCTAGTTCAGTTCTAGTTCAGTTCTAGTTCAGTTCTAGTTCAGTTCTAGTTCAGTTCTAGTTCAGTTCTAGTTCAGTTCTAGTTCAGTTCTAGTTCAGTTCTAGTTCAGTTCTAGTTCAGTTCTAGTTCAGTTCTAGTTCAGTTCTAGTTCAGTTCTAGTTCAGTTCTAGTTCAGTTCTAGTTCAGTTCTAGTTCAGTTCTAGTTCAGTTCTAGTTCACTTCTAGTTCAGTTCTAGTTTAGTTTTAGTACAGTTCTACGGGACCATTCTAATGAACATATGTATGCCAGAAATCTAATTAAACATCGCTCGAAAAATGATTTGTTAAAAAATTGCAAACACTACTTCCTTGCTTGCCAAAAACAACAAAACTCTCCTTTCTCCACACCACTACTGCAATTTCACAATCCTGACATGTACATATTTAATTTGTTAGTGATTATTTTTCTGATTTATCGATACCTTCATCCCAAAGACAGACATATGCAATGGAATTATAAAAAAACAACTTAATATTTGAGTTTTTATTTACAAATGATTGAAGTATAATTTAAGCCCCATCACGTTACGTGCTGTTTTCCATGAGGATTTCTTTTTATTTTTTCGAAGCACACAAAACTGTTTGTCAGTTGAAGTATTCCACAAACCACTGACAACTTGAAATAAACAACGCCAAAAATTAGCCTTGAAAGTTTTGCCAGTGTATTTATTAAATACAATATTTTTAACTTGTTTTATTTATGTGAGAAGATTGGTTGAAAGTTAATGGCATGAAAATTGGAAAATAAATAACAAATGTCATTTTTGATTAAAAAGAAAAACATGAAAAAATTGAATTTAAAAAAGTATAATGAAATTTAAGAAGTGTAGGTAGAATGAAAGCAATGTATGAGGATAACATAGTTCAACAAATCATGGTTCGTCGTTGATATCGATAGACTATTTTGTGACTATGTTAAAGGATTGGATTAGATATAGGAAGGGTCGCAAGACAGTAGTTGGCCAAAGGTTTAACAACTTTTAAAAATTTTAAATTTAAGCTAATAGCTTTTGGTTTCAAATCACTATAATTATATAGAAGATCACATTTTAATTACGGCAATAATCTCCCACATATGTTCATAATCCCACCACATAAGCATAAATTGAATTTTTAATTAAGAAATTTATAAAAAATGTCCACACGAAAAAAGCTTATCAAAATAGCCACATCTTCAAGCAACGCATGTCCTCACATGATTTCGAATTCAAATTAACAAGCTTAACAGAGACTAAAATCTAGCCTAATCCCAAATATTGGCTAATTATATTGTCAAATATTTATGTACTAAAGAGACAACCCTTTTCGTTTAACACTTTTAATAGCTCTACAGGAACAAGCTAGAAAAAAGAAGGAAGTTGTCCAAAGATTAAAACTAAAACTCTAACATTTAAGCGGAAAAGGGTAGGTAAAAAGGGTTAATTATAATTAAAAATCTTTAAAAGTCAATCTCATTTGGGATCAGTTGAAATAAATCCAAGTTAGAGCTCTTCGAAAATCTTTGCTTAAAAGTCAATTTAAAATGAAAACAAAATTTATATTTGGAGTGTCAGAGGCGGCTTGTTTTACAAGAAATTTGCTTTAAAAACTGTAACTAATTTAAACATTTTTAACAAATCTATCGACATTTGCACTAGTTAAACGCCCCTAACAAAAACTTCCCAGAAGTTAAGACTAAACAGAGTAAAATTTAAACAAAATTTATATGTTTTACCAAATTTCAAAATTGACTTTTAACATTTAATCCTTTCGCAAATAGTGTGGAAATCTTTTTAAAATGTGGCGATTAACAAGGACAAATTGGTTAATCTGTATAAGCCTGCTTCCGCCCGCCCTCAACCTCAATGGGTTCTACTTACTAAACGAGTTAAATCCATTAAGAAAATAATGTAGGCGAGTTTTCGAAACACAACAAACAAATAAACATTCCCTAAGCCCAGAAAGGCATAAACGAAAGGATTTTCACTAGTCTTAGAGCCAGACACACAAACACACATTGAGGCTCAGAGAGTGAGAGAGAAACCTATACACGCGATGTTGGTGATCCTCGAAGCACGCCTACTAATATTATCTTAATTGCACGCAAAATTAGTACCGCCAGCTGTGTGTCAACTCGTTAACGACCTTGCACTAAATTACTCTTTCTCATCAACGAATACGAATTTCTCAAGCAAACAATAAACATCCTTGCAACTCGAAACAAAAGGACGCTATTGTTATTTAAATTTAACCGTTTTGGTTGTAGGAAAACCCTTTCAACTCTTTTAGGCCCGACTCAGCAGCTCTCCTTTTCACACATACACACTCACCATACCATAGACTACAAACTAATGAGTTTTAACATTTCTTCGTGCAAAAGGAGTAACTGCATTTAAGCAGGTAGTTTTGTATTAAGTTTACTCCTTTCGTTTTACAATCCTTTGGCCAAATCTATTGTTTTATTAGTTTATTTCAGTTTTAGTTTAGTATTCCATTTAGTCCTTTGTCTCCTTTATTTAAACAAACAATAGTTCTGAGGTATTTTTGTCTTGATATTACTTACTAACCGTTCGTACATTGTTCCTATTCTGTGCTATCCTTTCCATTTCGTCCTGCTGCATTTTGTAAACGTTTAGGTGAAGAGTTTAAACTAGTATTTGTTCTTAATAAAGATTTGTTAAAATATATATTGTAGTCGTTGAAATTTTGTAGTTCAATGTCATTTAGGCAATTAAGTTAAACCCAGTTTTAAGTCTTAATATTGAAAGGATTAAACTAACACGCACCGCCAGGAAAGTAAATACTAAAAGAGAGTAATTGAAATTTACATATCACACCTAAATTAGATATTTCAATATTTGTTGTTGACTGCCAGAAAACAAAAAGAGTGAGTAGTTTAGTAATCTGTTGACAACAAATGCTTGAGAATTTTTTGAATCCTTTAAATGAATTAGCCGTTTATTTATTTAAGAATTGAAAAACGTTTTTCTTAAGAAATACCGACAATTTTATTGTTCAATTGTTAGACAGAAAAGCAAACTTGTGAATTCAAGGAATGAAAATTGAAAGTCTAGGAAGTAATTGAAGAATGTAACAGTATTATTAAACAGTGAGGAATATGTTAATTTATACCGAGGGTATTCCAATGTTCCCTTTTACAGTTCAAAGGTCTGGATATTTATTCTGTGTCAGTTCTAGTTTAGTTCTAGTTCAGTTCTAGTTCAGTTCTAGTTCAGTTCTAGTTCAGTTCTAGTTCAGTTCTAGTTCAGTTCTAGTTCAGTTCTAGTTCAGTTCTAGTTCAGTTCTAGTTCAGTTCTAGTTCAGTTCTAGTTCAGTTCTAGTTCAGTTCTAGTTCAGTTCTAGTTCAGTTCTAGTTTAAATCTAGCTCAGTTTTAGTTCAGTTTCCCTTTAGTTAAGCAATTTATTTCTTTTCTTAACTCTTCCCTAACAACGAAAGAAATCATGTAGGTGTGAATGTAATAAAAATATAAAAAATTTAAATACAATTGAAAATTCTTCAAAACAAAATCCAATAATTGAAAATAGGATTTAAATGAATCACATGACAACTAAAAAAACATGGCCACAATAAAATGTTCACATATAGTGGTTAACGAAGTTGCACATACATACATACGCATACTATTGCGAAAAAAAAGTTGCAGGAAGAAAAAAGGGAAAAAGGAAATAGTGACCATGTTTAAATATAAAGCATGGTTGTTTAGTAGTTACAAAAATTGCATTAGAAAGACAAACAAATACAAATGCTAGAATAAGGAAAAAATATAAATAACACAACTACCTTAATAAAAACACAGTAGTAAGGAAACAACAGCAACGAAAAATAAAGTTCTGGTAGGAGCAACAGAATGCAGAAGCAGCAAAAATGCCAATGATAAAATACCAACATCCGGCAACTACTCAAAATTAACAATGGAAAACCAACGAATGCGGCGGCCAGCAATACAATACAACAGAAAAAAAATAATGTTCATAAAAAAATCACTACACAGCACAAGCAAACAAATAAACATTTGGACGGACATATAAACAAATAAACGTGATTGACCCCACAAAAGCTAAAGTACAACACTATTTCAATTCAATTTTAGCTGAAAGCACACACTCGAAATAATCTAGTTACAAATTTCTAAAATTCATAAACTCTCTACGAACCGCCCTTACTTGCCCCACGAAATGTTGCACAAATAACAAACAAATGCAAAGCAATCAAAGGAAGAAAACAACAAACCAGAAAAAAGTTGTAAACAACAGAAGCATTTTTATGAAACACGATTTGAAAATTCAAAATTGTTAAAAACAAAAGAATGTTGCAATAAAAATCATGGTGTTAGAGTTGTATGACAACAATACTAACAACAACTGCAGCTACAACATTGACAGCCAAAACATGTAAAAAGGACTTGTCATGTATATATGTGTATATGTGCAGGATGTTAAGAAACATGCAATAAAAAATTGGTTGCCATCAAGTGAACACATTCAACCAGCCCAACAAGCCTCTGGCCACCAATATTATTTTGATTTTTTGTTCTTTTTTTCCTTCCTTATTGGCACAAGTTGCATTAACTATACACAAAAAATAGAATTCAACACAAAACGTTAAAAATTGAATAAAAACAAGACAATTTCTGCAACCAGTAAAAGCTTGCAATATCAATGAAAAAATGCAAATTTTTTTGTTAAAAAACGGACTTTACAAAAATTCAAAATTGCTATTTGCACTCAATAACAACAAGCAGCAGGCTACAAAATACCACAAGACTCCCTCCACTAAAAACCCCATACACATAAAGACACATACATGCAACAGTACCTTTACCCGTTCCTGCTGTTTGAAATGGCATCAGGGTCATCATCAGCATGACCATCAATGGATATGAATGGCAGCAATAGTAACACAACTTGTCCAGCGTTACAACCAGAACCATTCTGGCCACAAGCGCTGACCCAACTATATTGGATACCCACAAAAAATGCTTCAACAACCAACATACACAACAATACACAGATACTCTCAATTGTACACACATGCATATGTGTGTGCATTGACTACCCCCACATTAATACAAACATTTCTATACAATGCATGTTTGCTGTAGAGTGTGTTGCACCACTATTCGTTACGAATGAATAAAAAAATTGGGGAAAAAGATATAAAAAAAGTTTTTGCACAAAGTGCAGGCAATAAAAAATAATAAAAATTCACCAAAAATATTCTAGTTAAAACAAGGGGTCGAGGACATAAACTGAATTCATTCTAGTAGTAGTAGTTGTTGTTTTATAAATTCATTTATAGAAAAACGTATATTGCTATGTTGTTTTGTAGATAAACTGGCACTAATACAATAACAACAACAATTACTACAACTTGCTGCTGTTGCAATATTGGTAACAAATTCATTGGTTTACCAATAGCGTTCTAAGATGGCTAGACTATTCAGTTTGTGAGCGAGTTTGTGCAACAAATTGTAGCAACTTTGCAAACATTGAATTTGCAATGAATTTGGCATAATTTTATATCATGAATGACTTGTCTTCTTCAGTTTTAGCTGAGATATAATTACAAAGACGCCATTCTGAAATCATTCGTAGAACAACGTAGCGTTTAATATGATTCCTAAAGAATAGACTTCACTATCCATACATAATATCACAGCAAAAATAAAACGAAGTTATTCCAAAAGAATAATATTTACCACCACTTCAAAAGTAGCACTAGCACAAGGACATCCCTCCTATGATGAGCCTGTGTTAATAGAGTATATTCTACTCTTTTTTCGCTTCTTTAGAATTAATTCTTTTGCTGGGATTTATCGAAAATTTTAATAGTTTTTGTTTTTTCGAAATGAAAAGTTCCCAAATAATATGATAGTCCTTAGAAAATCAGAAGAAAAGAACAGCGCAACTATGGTTTGGAAAACCACAAATGAAAAGTTAATTAACTTTTAGGTTTAAGCTTAACGTTCTGAAGAGGGAAATGGACATAAAATTAAGTTTGCAAGCCTAAACGGTGGATAATTTCAAATTCATCTGTATCTACTCGTAAAATAAGAACTTAGATGTCTGGTACTTTTTCTAAATTAGTACTTTTAAGGGTTGAAAATGAATAACAAAGCTAACTTTGGTACTTTTTTGGGCCTTTATAACTTTTTAACTAATAAACATATTAAGATCTTTCTAAAAATCTTGGACATAACTTTAAAAATTTTCAGGCTCTTGTTTCGTACTTTTTTAAAATTCAGTCCTTTTTGGCTATAAACGAGAGAAAACTGGCTATTTAACTGGGGTACATAAATGGTACCTTTAGCATGAAGCCAAAACACAAAAGTATTGCACAAACACTGAATAAGATTCTTTAATAGGAAACTTTTTCGTACCTTTGGTACTTTTTCATTCTTTATATGCAACGTTTTGAAGTTCAATAGTGGTGAACCGCAACTAATGACGGGCAGGCCTTTAAATTAATAAAAATCCAAATAATCCCAGCAAAAAAAGAACTTCCAAAGAAGCAAAACAGAAGTAGAATTTACTCCATAGAAGTATTGAAAAAGATCTGAAGAAGTTATGATTTTAACACAGGCTTGTCATAGGTGGGATGTTCATTTTATTTGATTCCAAAATCACTACATTGAAGTCATTCTCAGGAAGTAATTTTTATGTTCTTTTTTTGGAAGTTCTTTGGACGATTCTTTCGCTTTTTTTGGAAGTCATCATTTCCACAGAAGTTAAAAAAATCACTTAGTGCTACTTTTGAAGTGATGATCAATGTTATTCTTTTGGAAGTACTTCTTTTTATTTTTATTAGAATAATTTGTGACAGGGAATATTTCTGTACTTTTTCATTGTTTAAATGGTACGTTTTGAAATTTATATGGTGGTGAACACAAATATTGTTTTACTTTAAAAGTAATTAGAGCATTCCATATTCGTCGAAGCCAAGCTTAAATGAAATGTTTAGTTTTTTTCCAATATTCTAAACAAATTTTCAATAGTTTTTGTTTTTACTTTTTAGGAATTGCTACAAGCACTACATCAATTGCAATTGATGTAGAGGTATGCAGACATGAAATATGTATGTATGTATGTATGTATGTATGTATGTATGTATGTATGTATGTATGTATGTATGTATGTATGTATATGAATTTGCATGCATTGAATGAAAAGTACGAGGGCGAAAAAATGTAATAAAGTAGATTAATTGACAAGAGTTTTAAATTAAAGGATTTATAAAGAATATTTGAATATAAAACAAAAAAGAGATGGAGGACATGAAATGTATAAAAAAGGGATAAAGTTATCATTGAATAGACCCTATGTCAAAGCTTAGTTTATTTGGAGAACGTTTTAAGTTTCCATGAGATTTTCCTGTGTGTTTTAATTATTAATGTGCTGCATAAACAAGTCCTTAGAGGTGCAAGTTTAGCCTAAATATTCAGTACACTCTACCACCATAACCTTACGTTTAAGAGAAATTGAAATCTGCTTAACTAAAATCCTTAACTTTTCCCTTTTTCACATAATTGTTTTGTGATTTCATTAGTTTAAGAAAGTTCTTCTTTTACACTGCATAGTTATTGTTAAACACACCATCTAACAAACCCTTGGTTTTAACAATAAAACAATTTGATAAAATTATCAAAAACAGCTCACCAAACTACAAACATACATACAAACACACAATATTAGTGTTTTAATACCTATAAAATATGAATTTTCATGTTTCCACTTAATAATGCCACAAAATTGTTGTCGTTCTTCTTGAAGAAAGAAACACTATGAATATAAATGTCTAAATTAAATTTTCATATAAAATAGTTTTCTATATGTATCGTGTTTGCATTTGATTAAAATTCATTAAATTTTAAAAGTGTAACTAATCCATAGCAACTGTCAGCACTTGAAAATTGTTTCAATTAACCCCTTAAAGCACACAATAATACGCACACACACACGTGCATGTAGATACATTCATATGTATCCAAAGAACGTGTAAAATGTTTAGAGTTCTTCAATTGTTTCGTGTTATAAAAATTTAATAATATCAACAATACACACACAAACTCTTACTCACGTTTAGTGCTGGAAAAAAGAAAAATATAGAAAATTATTATTAAATAGCGCGTGCGACAACATAATCAAACAAGATCTAAACATACACACAAAACTGTATTGTAGACAATATCTGACAGATACTGAAAATTAAACATAGACTCATAGATAGTAGATATAGTGAGGGAGAGTGCGAGTACGACTGATACAAATAAATATTTGATACAAAAAACATGATAAAATGAAGCAATTTTAACAAAATGCAAAATTGGAAAGGGAGACCAGGGGGAAGATAGAATCGAATTGTTAAATGAGCTATTTTAATGTAATTTTTATTTTTAAGCTTAAATTTAGCTCCTATGTTTTTCTGATTTGGACAATGAAAAACCGGTAAAGTATAGAATCGATGTTAGAAATCAAATATGTACTAAAACTTGGGGATTTGAATTTAAGAGTTAAATTTGATCATTAGTCGGGATAACCTACTATCAATTTCGAAAAGAATAACATTTATCACCATTTCAAAAGTAGCACTAAGTGATTTTTTTAACTTCTGAAGATGTTATATTTATTGACGTCCAAAGAAGCGAAAAAAAACTCAATTTTTTTAATTGAAGGTATTTTTTTATTTATGTTAATATAATTTGTGTCATATTAGTTATATTTTATAATACTACAATTTCACTTTCTAATAACTTCCCAAAAAAGAACATAAAAATTACTTCCTGAGAATGACTTCAGATGTAGTGACAAGCTTGTGTTAAAATCATAACATCTTCAGGTCTTTTTCAGTACTTCCAAGGAGTAAATTCTACTTCTTATTCGCTGCTTTGGAAGCTCTTTTTTTGCTTGAAATATATCTAAGCCATTATCAGCTTTTTCGATTGCTGGAATAATATCACTTCCAAGATATGTATATATTATTTGGCCTAAGGTCTTGCAATGGATAATAAAGTGCTTCAGTGTTTTACATGCTCTACATTCGTCTGTGTCCGCTTGTCCAATTTGGGGCATGTTACCTTGCAATCCCGGAGAATGAAGGGGTTATTCCAATACCTCTAGCCTAACAGGGACTTAAATTTGTTACAGTCTACTGCCTGTCGTAGTCCTTGCATAGATTAAAAGAGGTCAAAACCAGAGCACTGCATAATCTGGTACTACCAGATTATGCAGTGGTTTAAACCCAAATTCGCAGGAAGAGTAAGTTAAGGATAAAAGATACCCCACAGAGGAGTGACTGTGGAACTAAGCGTTGGAAATGAGTTGGTTTAATTGTATATGGTACGGGATGAATTTGAGGTACGACGGGCCTCACCCCACCCGTATACCTATAATGAATGTGTCGCATGTGTTTCTCTCATGAATGTGTATAATATATATGATAAAATTGAATTTTTCTTGTCCAGATATGTTCATATAAGAATTACCACAATGTGTCCCTGTGTGTAGGAACAAACTCCTCGGATTATTTGATGGACTCGTACTTCGGGCCACCGGTTACTGTGCTTTAGGTGCTGTTGCCGAATCAACAGAGGCCATCCCATCTGCGTGGTTGTAAACGAAAGTGATGTTTTACATCTCGGAAGTTAAGCAACGGGGCAGCAATGGTCAGATATTAGATAGCTTAAGTATTTCAGCAAAGTATTGGTAGACCATTGTTCAAGTCTACCCAGTGGATGAAAAAGGCCATCGTGGGATAGGGCATCACGTAAAGCACTCGACGTTTATCCTGTATCAATGTAAATTTTGAAAAACAAAAATTCACAATACATTCACAAAATTTATAAATTCTGAAAAACTCCTACAAGAAAATCGTTTAATATCAAAAACAAACTTTCTGCATCATATGTAAGTTACATACGAAACAAAACTCCCCACTATGCAAAATGTAGGGTGTAAAACAATACACATAGATTCCTCATATGACTTTAAAAAATATTTTAAACACTCACACAATTAGGTAAACATATGGTAACTTTATATTTTCGGCGTATGTGGCATACACGTATATAAGTAGTATAAGTATGTTTATTTACAAAATATTATGAAGGGAAGGTAAAACCTGCCCCTCCACCTCCTTCTTTTAATAACACACACTAGCAACCTTAACAACCACCTACAAGTTCTTTGATATTTGATGGCATCTTTTTTTTTGTGACTACACGCATGAACTACACTGAAGACATTATTTTGTCGTGTGTTACAAAAAAAATTATTTTATGTTGCATGGAGCAGCAAACGAACTCACATACGTATATACATGACAAGTATAGTGTTGAATGTGACACACTTATGCCTGTCTGTCATCTATATATTGCTGTTGTGTTGTTATTTAAGTGCGGGTGGCACATTTATGTCACTTTATACATAACTCGGTGTCACTTCCTCGTTTTCCAAACAATTTCTTTACGATACTTTTTTTTTGTTCATCTTTAATTTTTGATAATCCTTAGCGCTTAAATAAGACATATCATGTCTTCATTTTAGGGGAAAATTTAATAAACAATTTTCATCTATTTAACACTAGTCACGAGTCAAAGAAAATAATTTAACACAATCAGCCAGCAGCCGTCTTCTATTGAAAATAATTTACTCTATTCGTTTAAGGGAATTGTAACAAACAAGAGGGAGGGGAAATAGGTGTTGGCGTTAGACATTATTATTTATAGGTTATTAATGCTTTAATGAGTTAATTTTTAAACATTTTTAGCTAGAGGGGTTTTTGTTTAACAATTAACCGGCTAGAGTACGTTTTGTTTCTGTATTTTTGCTGCGGGTCATTGACAATGAAAACAAATTGTTTGTTATTGCATAAAATCGGGGGGATTAGAGAAAGTTGAGAGGTTGTGTTGTTTTTAAAGTAGATAAAACTTAAACTCTTGTTAGCAAGATTTTAAAGTTGTTTATTTATTTATTTATTTATTTATGTCGTGCTATCTAAAAGGGATTAAAGTGGATTTGAATTAAAAACAATTTAGTCTTAAATAAAAAGAAAATTTAAATTTAGCCGATAGTGTTAGAAAAGGTATTGAAAGTTATTGTAAAAAGTGACAGATGTTTAAATTTGAAGGATGATACTATAAATAAAATTTTAACTCGACTACAGACATGTCTATAACCACAAATATTTAAGGTTTGCGGACCCGATTTTAAACTGTTTTATATATTCATATGTCATGTATTTTCTATAGTCTCGACTAAAGATCTAAATACCCGACTAAATGGTTAAATACAGAATTGTTTATAGATTCTACTATAGATACTTAATATACACTCGATTATAGACTTGTCTACAAGACAATAGATTCGACAACGAATGAGTCTATGGACCCGACTTATCTTTGGAATTGACATGTCTATAGTTCTGTCTATAGACTATATTATAGATGTATCTATAGGCTCTACTATAGTATTGTATATAGACTCGACTACAGACTGATCTCTGAACTCGACTATAGACTACATATTTAACAATCAACTTGTCTAAAGACTCGACTATGGACTTGCATATAGACACGACTTCAGACTTGTCTAACTATTTAACTAAAGACTTGTCTATAGACTCGACTGTAGACTCGTTTATAGACTAGACTATAGATGTGTCTATAGACTCGATTATAAATATATATCTATAGACTTGGCTATTGTCTAGAGACTTGGCTATTGTCTAGAGACTTGGCTATTGTCTAGAGACTTGGCTATTGTCTAGAGACTTGGCTATTGTCTAGAGACTTGTCTATAGACTCGAAAGTTAACATATACTCGACAGTAATTTTTCTATAGACTCGACTCGACTCGACTTGTCTATGTATAGATTCGACTATAGACTTATTTATTGATTCGACTCACACTTGTCTATAGACTCGAGTATAACTATGTTCATGAACTCAATAATTGACTGGTTTCTCGACTACGAGTTCTTTCTTTTGAATCAAATATAGTCATATTTATATACTAGAATTATATATACTTATATATAGACCAAGCTATTCAATTGTATCAAATATGAACTTATACACACGTGACTTTGTAGTTTCGTTTCCCTTCTCTTCAAAATTACTATAAAAAATCCTTTCATGTTTTTAGGTGTTAAACATATTTCTCAAAATGAAACTTTAGCCAAAATTCAAGCCAATAAATAAGATAAAATATGTAGCAAAATGTTCAACAAAAAGAAATTATGTTTGAAAGAGAACACCTTTCTCTTTTCCGACTTTTACCTTACACGAAAAAAAACTTTCCAGAACTTTGTGATATTTTATATGAAATTTATTTTTATACCACGATTTTTTTGTTTTTCTTGTTTAACTAACAAGCCAATTTTTGTTGGCCAAAATTACGAGGGTGTAAGTGTGGCCATATTTTGTTGGCAACTTAAACAACATAATTATTGGCATTTACAGCAAATACTTTTACTTTGCAACATATAGCATTTTTTGACAACAAATCCCCACATTCAGTTAACAAAACAGCATCTGGCTAAATCTATTAAGTTGGTATAAAATATATTATGTGGAGGAGTGAGTTGTGTGGGTTGTGTATTAAGTTGAAAATGTACAAGTACTATTAATTTATATGAAATTCATTATCTAACAGGAAACAAACAAGTTAACAAGGTGCCTTTTTTTCTCTCTTCGTTCATCTATCCCTCTGCTGTCGATGAACTAAATACAAAAAAGTATGTATGTATTTACGGTCCATTTTTGCTTTTCCTGGTTGTTGTGATGTCCTTTGGCTTATTTTAGTTGTTTGAAGTGTCTGTAAAGTGTGGAACATAATTGGGCGTGTAACGAATCTAATTGAGTTTTAATGTTAATGACAAAAGGTTTACTGTATATTTTGTCATAAAATTTTTATATGGAATTTAGCCGCTGGTCATTTCTAACGCCCTTAATCTATTTTTTGGGTTGTTTTGTTATAGAATTTTACTGGTCTCTATATTTTTGTTTTATTATTTAGCAATTCTACTCAAATCTGTTAAATCAATTAATTTCACTTGTATGTTAGTTATGTTTAATATCCTGCCTGATAATGAATTTATATGAATGTTTTTGTAAGGTTATTTAGTATTTCAGATTTTCATTTATTAATATACATATGAATGGAGGACAATATTGAAAAGGTATGACTGAAATATGGTGTTGCAACAGGTTGAGGTGATGATGATGATTTAACCATCATAGACTTGCCAATAGAACTTACTACTGAAAAAGACCTGAAAAGTGATGATTTTAACACAGGCTTGTCGTGGAAGGGATGTCCTTTTTACTTGATTCCAAATTTACTACATTTAAAGTCATTATCAGGAAGTAATATTTATGTTCTTTTTTTTTGGAAGTGTATAGTATTATAGAATAAAAGCTTTTTAAAGTTTATTAAAGATTAAACATAGATAACATCATTTCCTGTATATCTATTATTAAACACCTTCTCTTCATTTGACATTCTCACATCAAGGACATTTTACCCAACTGATGTCATCAACTCTTAATTTTACGTTCTAAACCACCTAAAGCGCCATAATATAACTCAGAAAACCTAAATCAAGGACCTTCGTAATTTATGACTCTCTAAAGTAAATATTGATATTAAACAAAGATATATTCCCTCTATATAAACAAATAAATTCCTTTGAAAACTACTATCATTACCTCATGATACAAACCCTACCTAAACAACAAAAATGTACCAATCTACTCTACATATATGCTTGTATAGTGGATCATTAAACAAACATTCCTAAATACTATATGTAAAGGATCAACAATTGTTATTTCTATAATAACAATTAAACAAATTTCAATGTCATTTTCATTATAGGAAAATATTTTAAAGCCTGGTTTTCCACTGAGTTTAAATTGAAACAAAAAATCAATATGCAAATTATTAGAAAAATATATTTTAAAGAAAGTGCGAAATAATCTAAAGGAAAACGCAAAACAAACATGCGCAACCTTACACAACAATAGATGAAACAAATCCTTCAATAAACAAAACAAACAGAACAACAACGTACCAGGAAGTTCATCCGTTTATACAGTCAAAAACAATGAATTTGTATGTTTATATAGAGGAAAACTCGTCCGGCTTTAATCCTTGCAAATGCTCTCATTTAAATTGCATCATAAAATGTCAATAGAGAAACAACAACACTAACAATAAGTAAAAGGACATTTTGTGTAGGATGCATTAAAATAACTAGAGCAATAGGGTCAGCGAAATATACCGCTGAGTAGTGGATCGTGCTGTAGAATTTAGTCCTTTTTTCTTGCGTACGCTTTGTTTTCAATTGTTTAAGATTGTATTGAGTTAAAAACAAACAAGCACAATATTACTCGCTTACTTTCCTCTTTTAAGGATTAAATAATAAGGTTGTATAACTGAGCAGCACAGCATAACTACAAGCAGAAAGTTTTAGTAGCCTTCACTAAAACAAATAAATTGTTCATATTTAGGTCAATTTAGCTCATTTTTATGACACTTAAAGGCGAATACTAATAAGTATGTATGTGTGTGTGTGTGAGCATTTAAGACAATATATAGAAAAAGGATGCACGCATACACCATTACTTTTTGTTGGTTTTGTTTAACTAAGATTTTATTGCTCTTATTTAAATGACCGCTAATAAAACTGCTGCTGTCGTTGCTCTAATTTTTCTCCTTTTTCTATTGTCTTGACGATTTGTTTGCTCGGTTACCAGTTTTCAGTTAAATTGAAATTTTATTGTCAAAAAGAAAATTGTCTCAGGATTTAGCGTAATGTTATGAATCTGGGAAAATTGCATATTCATATAAAGCGTCTGACAGACACGAAAAGGATTTACTGGACAATTGTTACGTTACATTGTTGTAATATTTACATAAATGCGGTTCGTAGAAAGGTTTCACAATGTCACACAATGCCAAAACCCCGCGCGGAAGAGTGTTAAAATTTAATCAGTTTTACTAAGACGGCAAGCGGCTCTTAATTCGTAGAATTTGTCTTTAGAAATTTTTAACTAATTTTTCTTTTATTTCTATTATCATTATTTGTAGTTAGTAGTTATAACTGGACTCTGTAGTTTTGTTAAATAACCTTTAATTCGGAAGAAGTTATGCCAAATTTATTTGTTAGGTTTTGTGGCAAACAGGTAGGCAGGACAGAGAGACAATTTTTATTACTTGGAAAAAAGTTACAGTTTCGTAACCTTGATGACAAGTTGTGTATTAATCAAATGTGATATAGGTCAAGGTAATGAGTTAAGATTGGGTTTGAAATTAAATGCGATGATAATGATGACATATACAGGGCTCCATGTAATATGAAGGAGGAAATATCTGGAAATATCTTGTCGAATTATTATGAATACAAAGTTATGGTTCAGGGGAAAATGAAAGTGTCCATGAAAAATCGTCATAGAAACTGTTACAAAATTTTACAAGCTCAACAATTTTTTACATCTTAAACTTATATTACAGATTTAATTTGTCCACAAAGAAAAAGTATTCCAAACTTAAAAAAAATCACAAAAATCTTTTCATTGACAACACATCCAAAGAAACAAAAAAAGTTTTCTTTTTTCCACAACACAAACTTTTTCAACTTTCTCATTTTGTCACAAATATGTCTGTAATACACCAAAGGGCAACAGCAACAACAAAATTTATCACAATTTCTCACTTTTATGTAAAACATTTTTCTTCCTTTCTCTGCCAATAAATATTTCTGTAATTTAAAGACATTTTTACAACCATTACTCGCCCTCTGTCTCCTATATCTTTAATTCCAAGGGACAACACTACTACTTACTACTCTACTCACCCACTAACTTAACATCAAAATTATAGACACTTTATATTTTACTCTATACAGATGGGAAAAATGGCTACGGAAAAAAATTGGAAAAAATTGTAGCAAATCTTAACTAAAGTATGTGTTTTATTACTTCTCCCATTTTTACACATACAAAAAAATTGTTACATATGATGGTTGGTTGTCCACTGTAGTTACCAAACATGTTGGGCTTTTTTATGGCCACAGGCGTTATTTATATGCAGGCTTCAGGCTTCAACTACTATTGCTACTATATCTGAGCCATATGAGAAAAAAACTTCTACAACTACTATTACAATATGGCCATATAAAACTTCAGACGCCATTTTTTTCTTCATAAACAACTATGTTTGACAAATAAAAATATAAATGTGTTAAAAGTTAAACCGACTTTTGAGGGGAGCTAAGGATAAATTGCAAGATTATAAACTTTTTCCAATCTATAAAATCAATATTCTAATGTTCAATTTAATAGTCTAGTCTACAGTCTAGTCTATAGTCTAGTCTATAGTCTAGTCTATAGTCTAGTCTATAGTCTAGTCTATAGTCTAGTCTATAGTCTAGTCTATAGTCTAGTCTATAGTCTAGTCTATAGTCTAGTCTATAGTCTAGTCTATAGTCTAGTCTATAGTCTAGTCTATAGTCTAGTCTATAGTCTAGTCTATAGTCTAGTCTATAGTCTAGTCTATAGTCTAGTCTATGGTCTAGCCTATAGTCTGGTCTATAGTCTATTCTATAGTCTAGTCTATAGTATAGTATATAGTGTAGTCTATAGTCTAATCTAGTTTACAATAATTTTTATAGTCTAGTCTATAATATAGTCTACACTCTAGTTTATAGTATAGACTATAGTATAGTATGTACTCTAAGGTATAGTCCACTCTATAGTATAGTATGTACTCTAAGGTATAGTCCACTCTATAGTCTAGTCTACAGTCTAGTCTATAGTTTAGTCTGCAGTGTAGTCTATAGGCAATTCAATGACCTCTTCTATAGTCTACTTTATAGACTACTTATATTCTAACCAAGTCCATAGTCTATATGGTATAATCTATAGTGTACAGTAGTCTATAATCTAGTCTATAGTTTAGTCAATAGTCTAGTCTGTACAAATGGTAATGCTAAACTTTCTACAAATTTAATTTTTTGTAAAGTTTGAAATTTTTTTCCTTTTCTGAATTCAATAAATTCCTTTTATAATATGTACTACGTAACGGCCACTTAAAAATTCTCTTAGTTCTTTGTAGTACAACAAGTTTTTCTTTATACCAGGCATTTATTTGCACAATAAACCGGCCAAAAACCTTAAAGTTTTTTAAGTCCACTTTAGCAATTACTCAAAAGGGAAATTCAGACACACAAGTACAAATTAATACAGTTTGAACAAATGCTAAAAAAAGAAACTTGTGAATATGTTAAAAAAGCAGAATAAAATAAAACAAAACACAAAAAAAGAACGAAAAATAAAACCATTTGACAATTCATTAAGTTACGGAAGTTAAACTCAAAACTGCAATTTCCCCTAGAACCAATTATAGAAAAATTTAAATACAACGATTTCAACAAAAATCTCTTTACCCCCAAAACACCCATTTTATTTGCAATAAAACACATATACACACGTATGTGTGTATATGTAAAATCCTTTCATTTCGATAAGAAAAACGTCAACAAAAAAAATATAAATATCAGAGGTAAAATAAAATAACCAGAGAACTCAGCCCACACTTGTAGTCTCTCTTAGCTATAAGTGTGGGCTGAGTAACAAATATGACCGGCAAAAGGACATAGGACAACATTACCCAAAAGAATATGAGTTCATAAATTGAAATCAGAACAGTACAACTAAAAAAGAAATAAGAAAAGTATTTTATATATTACTATATATATATATACGTATATGTAAGTATTACTTTCATACTGGGTGATTATCACATATGTACTCAAACATAAAATGTACTTTATAGTAATCATAATCTAGTAGAAGCAGACATTATAGACACAAACTTAGCACAATTCCATTTTGATCGAAAATGGAAATGTTTTTCGTTTTTGGAACTTCTACGAATTAAGTTCCGAAATCCTTTTGCTGCACTGATTCGGACACCCTATTTCATAAACTAAAGAATAATTGAGTATTTCTACTAGTTATCGTGGGATTTCATGGTAGCTGGTAGGAATTTGGAAGGTAAATTCATATGTGAGTTAGTATGGCCCACCGCCGGTTAACTGCTAAAGAACACTTAATCCTTTTTTTCTTGTTAAAGTACTTGATTTTACTGCCAATTACTAACCAATGTAAATACATATAAATGCAAAATATATGTTAAAACATATAATACCTCTACAACTTAAACATGTGCTATGTACATCACTACTTTACTCTAACTATAAGTTATTTGTACGCTACTATATTTAGATTAAACAATAAGTGATACTTAAACAGTGCCCTCTTTTGATGGACCGTTCGTTGAAGTTCCAGCGTTCGCCACTAGATGTCTCTTTGGGAAAGACAACAAACAAAAGTTATGTATTATTAAAGACTATATAATAGACAATAGACTAGAATATAGACTAGAATATAGACTAGACTATAAACTCGACTATAAACTCGACTATAGACTAGACTATAGACTAGACTATAAACTAGACTATTGACTCGACTATAGACTAGACTATAGACTAGACTATAGACAAGACTATAGACTAGACTATAGACTTGACTATAGACTCGACTATAGACTAGACTATAGACTAGACTATACACTAGACTAGACTATAAACTAGACTATAGACTAGACTATAGAGTAGACTATAAACTAGACTATAGACTAGGCTATAGACTAGACTATAGACTAGACTATAGACTAGACTATAGACTAGACTATAGACTAGACTATAGACTAGACTATAGACCTATAGTCTAGTCTATAGTCTAGTCTATAGTCTAGTCTATAGTCTAGTCTATAGTCTAGTCTATAGTCTAGTCTATAGTCTAGTCTATAGTCTAGTCTATAGTCTAGTCTATAGTCTAGTCTATAGTCTAGTCTATAGTCTAGTCTATAGTCTAGTCTATAGTCTAGTCTATAGTCTAGTCTATAGTCTAGTCTATAGTCTAGTCTATAGTCTAGTATATAGTCTAGTCTATAGTCTAGTCTATAGTCTAGTCTATAGTCTAGTCTATAGTCTAGTCTATAGTCTAGTCTATAGTCTAGTCTATAGTCTAGTCTATGGTCTAGTCTATAGTCTAGTCTATAGTCTAGTCTATAGTCTAGTCTATAGTCTAGTCTATAGTCTAGTCTATAGTCTAGTCTATAGTCTAGTCTATAGTCTAGTCTATAGTCTAGTCTATAGTCTAGTCTATAGTCTAGTCTATAGTCTAGTCTATAGTCTAGTCTATAGTCTAGTCTATAGTCTAGTCTATAGTCTAGTCTATAGTCTAGTCTATAGTCTAGTCTATAGTCTAGTCTATAGTCTAGTCTATAGTCTAGTCTATAGCCTAGTCTATAGTCTAGTTTATAGTCTACTCTATAGTCTAGTCTATAGTCTAGTTTATAGTCTAGTCTAGTGTATAGTCTAGTCTATAGTCTAGTCTATAGTCGAGTCTATAGTCAAGTCTATAGTCTAGTCTATAGTCTTGTCTATAGTCTAGTCTATAGTCTAGTCTATAGTCGAGTCAATAGTCTAGTTTATAGTCTAGTCTATAGTCTAGTCTATAGTCGAGTTTATAGTCGAGTTTATAGTCTAGTCTATATTCTAGTCTATATTCTAGTCTATTGTCTATTATATAGTCTTTAATAATACATAACTTTTGTTTGTTGTCTTTCCCAAAGAGACATCTAGTGGCGAACGCTGGAACTTCAACGAACGGTCCATCAAAAGAGGGCACTGTTTTTAAGTATCACTTATTGTTTAATCTAAATATAGTAGCGTACAAATAACTTATAGTTAGAGTAAAGTAGTGATGTACATAGCACATGTTTAAGTTGTAGAGGTATTATATGTTTTAACATATATTTTGCATTTATATGTATTTACATTGGTTAGTAATTGGCAGTAAAATCAAGTACTTTAACAAGAAAAAAAGGATTAAGTGTTCTTTAGCAGTTAACCGGCGGTGGGCCATACTAACTCACATATGAATTTACCTTCCAAATTCCTACCAGCTACCATGAAATCCCACGATAACTAGAGAAATACTCAATTATTCTTTAGTTTATGAAATAGGGTGTCCGAATCAGTGCAGCAAAAGGATTTCGGAACTTAATTCGTAGAAGTTTCCAAAAACGAAAAACATTTCCATTTTCGATCAAAATGGAATTGTGCTAAGTTTGTGTCTATAATGTCTGCTTCTACTAGATTATGATTACTATAAAGTACATTTTATGTTTGAGTACATATGTGATAATCACCCAGTATGAAAGTAATACTTACATATACGTATATATATATATAGTAATATATAAAATACTTTTCTTATTTCTTTTTTAGTTGTACTGTTCTGATTTCAATTTATGAACTCATATTCTTTTGGGTAATGTTGTCCTATGTCCTTTTGCCGGTCATATTTGTTACTCAGCCCACACTTATAGCTAAGAGAGACTACAAGTGTGGGCTGAGTTCTCTGGTTATTTTATTTTACCTCTGATATTTTATATTTTTTTTGTTGACGTTTTTCTTATCGAAATGAAAGGATTTTACATATACACACATACGTGTGTATATGTGTTTTATTGCAAATAAAATGGGTGTTTTGGGGGTAAAGAGATTTTTGTTGAAATCGTTGTATTTAAATTTTTCTATAATTGGTTCTAGGGGAAATTGCAGTTTTGAGTTTAACTTCCGTAACTTAATGAATTGTCAAATGGTTTTATTTTTCGTTCTTTTTTTTGTGTTTTGTTTTATTTTATTCTGCTTTTTTAACATATTCACAAGTTTCTTTTTTTAGCATTTGTTCAAACTGTATTAATTTGTACTTGTGTGTCTGAATTTCCCTTTTGAGTAATTGCTAAAGTGGACTTAAAAAACTTTAAGTTTTTTGGCCGGTTTATTGTGCAAATAAATGCCTGGTATAAAGAAAAACTTGTTGTACTACAAAGAACTAAGAGAATTTTTAAGTGGCCGTTACGTAGTACATATTATAAAAGGAATTTATTGAATTCAGAAAAGGAAAAAAATTTCAAACTTTACAAAAAATTAAATTTGTAGAAAGTTTAGCATTACCATTTGTACAGACTAGACTATTGACTAAACTATAGACTAGATTATAGACTACTGTACACTATAGATTATACCATATAGACTATGGACTTGGTTAGAATATAAGTAGTCTATAAAGTAGACTATAGAAGAGGTCATTGAATTGCCTATAGACTACACTGCAGACTAAACTATAGACTAGACTGTAGACTAGACTATAGAGTGGACTATACCTTAGAGTACATACTATACTATAGAGTGGACTATACCTTAGAGTACATACTATACTATAGTCTATACTATAAACTAGAGTGTAGACTATATTATAGACTAGACTATAAAAATTATTGTAAACTAGATTAGACTATAGACTACACTATATACTATACTATAGACTAGACTATAGAATAGACTATAGACCAGACTATAGGCTAGACCATAGACTAGACTATAGACTAGACTATATAGACTAGACTATAGACTAGACTATAGACTAGACTATAGACTAGACTATAGACTAGACTATAGACTAGACTATAGACTAGACTATAGACTAGACTATAGACTAGACTATAGACTAGACTATAGACTAGACTATAGACTAGACTATAGACTAGACTATAGACTAGACTATAGACTAGACTATAAACTAGACTATAAACTAGACTATAGACTAGACTATAGACTAGACTATATAGACTAACTATAGACCAGACTATAGACTAGACTATAGACCAGACTATAGACTAGACTATAGACTAGACTATAGACTAGACTATAGACTAGACTATAGACTAGACTATAGACTAGACTATAGACTAGACTATAGACTAGACTATAGACTAGACTATAGACTAGACTATAGACTAGACTATAGACTAGACTATAGACTAGATTATAGACTAGACTATAGACTAGACTATAGACTAGACTATAGACTAGACTATAGACTAGACTATAGACTAGACTATAAACTAGACTATAAACTAGACTATAGACTAGACTATAGACTAGACTATAGACTAGATTATAGACTAGACTATAGACTAGACTATAAACTAGACTATAAACTAGACTATAGACTAGACTATAGACTAGACTATAGACTAGACTATAGACTAGACTATACACTAGACTATAGACTAGACTATAGACTATAGACTATAGACTATAGACTATAGACTAGACTATAGACTAGGCTATATACTAGGCTATAGACTAGGCTATAGACTAGACTATAGACTAGACTATAGACTACACTAAAGACTAGTAGTAGTCATACACTTATTTGGTCGTTTCACGATTTTATTGTGTTAATTTCGACTTCATAATAAATGATGTTCTTCAACTCTTTTTTCCGCTTTAATTTTATTAGAGAATTTACAAAAAAAAAAAAAAAACATTAAAAACAATTGTTACACAATGAAACCTGTTTGTCTAGCGGTCGGGTTAACGCCCCACATTAAGTCAAACCGAAAATGGTCATAAAAGACAAATGTTTTCAAATGCACGCCCAGTCCAGTTATGTGACACAATTGCGAAACAAATGTGACGTTGTTGCAATGTCACAATTTTCATAATTCATTTAACAAACTAATAAACTCAGAAATACAAAATAACGCAAAAAAAAAAAAACACAAATCACTGTTAGAGCAGATAAAAAAAGGGTTGTGCGTTAGAAAGCGTATAGAGTATGTGTAAAACACCAAAGGATTACAAAACTATTAAAAAATACACATTTTTTACGGTCTTGGAAATGGTAGTGTAACCAAAGTATAGAGAAAAAAATAATTGTCATTAGCAAGTGATTTGTGCAATATTTTGATGCTTGTTAAAAGGCAAGGCATTGTAAAGTGAAACTCAACCATAAAGATATTTTCAAAATATTGCTTTGTTAAATGTTTGATTATAAGTTTATTACCACCGTAACGGTTGAACAACAAAAAAACCCTTTTACATCCTTTCTAAGCATCCTTTTTCCTATATAAATGATCATTTTTAAAAATGAAATGTTTGAAAGTATAGTTTTCAAATATCATCATCCCTGTTTCTTTTTAAGAATATCACGTGTCCTTTTCCTTTTTCGATTTTATTCACACATTTTTGTTTCTACATTAGGATTTTGTTTAATTAATTATGTAAACATATTTAGTTTTTTTTATTACAAGTTTAAACATGCTAAACCCTCTACTTTTTGTTCACCACTTTTATTTGTTTGAAATTCGAGTTAGGAACGTCGTTTTATATTTAAAGCGTTAAATGTTTATGGAAATTTATTTATTTGCAACTCTTTTCGTTTTTTTTTCTTTCTTGTGGATAAATTGAGAGATTAGTTTATCTAGGTATTGTAATGCGTTTTTTGTCGTTATATGGAAATTATTTTAAATGAGCATAACACACTTTTTCTATTTGTTCTTTTTATTAAGGTGGGTTCCACATTTAATAGTCTTAAACAAATATTTGCTGATATTATAAATTATTGCTAAAATAATTATAATCGCTAGCTTAAGTTTTAAAAGATAAATGTAAATACGTTTTAAATGGTGACACGTTTTCAGAATGGGAATGATTTAAATAATCATTGATTATGGAAGGAACTGGGAAAGGTTTAACTGTCCTCAGTGCAAAGAACAAGATAATGGCTGAAACACTATGGTCTCGCCTTTAGACTGACAATAATCCAGCCTTAAGACTGAAAGGTATAGGCAAGACTGCAGTTGAAACTTTAGACTAGTTTATATAGATTTTTATCTTAACTACTGTTGAAAAGACGGCTTTATTCAAGACTATAATCTATACTTTATACATTAGATAAATTGGGTTATAGAGGTAACTAACTATATGATATTATATATATTCTATATAGTATCATATAAATATAATCAACCTCCTTGTCTAAGATATCATACACTTTATAATTGAATAATTTTATAATTCCCAAATAGTTTATATGATTTCACTAAAATATTTAAAACATTTCTTGAATCGAAATACAAGCTCCATAAAACTGATGACCAGTATCCGAATAACATCGATTATGCATATAATAGAAAATAGTTTTGCTACGTATTTGTACAAAACTAAGTTGTGCCGATTTTGGTAGATATACTATAACATTTAACATAAACTTTGGCTCGAGAACCCTATTTTGGTGGTACGGTTATATGAGGGCTAGGAGAACTAATGAACCGATTTAAAACATATTCAATTGGCTTCATCCTTGGATCGAAAGAAACGTTTGTGTCAAATTTCATTTCATTATTTTAAAGATTGCGGCCTGTAGTTTGATTACAAAGTTTACATAAAAGGATAGACGGACAGACATAGCTAAATCGATTGAGAGAATGATTCCGAGCCGATTGATATACTTTAAGGTGGGTATAGAACCAATATTTCAATAACGTTACATACATCACCACAAATCCAATATACCCTCCGCACTAAAGTGGTGCAGATTAAAAAAATGTAGAAAACTAGTTACTGCCTCGCTCTTTCTAAAGAGTACGGCTCTTTTTTCTAAAACCTTAAAACTTTATATCATATAAACTTAAAATAACATAAAACCAAAAATCATTAACAACAATTTGTTAACACATTTCAAAAGTAACCCAGTAAAAAATTGAGAATATATAAAAAAATTCTCAAAAGCCAAAAACTAAACAATAATTATTATGCAATATGTTGCATGATTTATAACTTTTATTGCAACGCTAAACTCGCTCACAGGAACAAAAAAATATGTAACATTTTCACACCCTTCCACAGAACATTAAACGGTTAAACACTGTAAACAATTTATAATAAATTTTATTATTTTGTTTTTTTTTTTTTTCGTCTATTGTATTATTAACACACCAGGTTGCAGACAACTGCTACCGGGTCGGGTTTACAGCAGTGGCAACAATAGATTCACTTCACCTCACTTTATAACTCACCCCTTTTTTATGTGGAACAGTGTTCAGCATGTTCGACAAATGATTAACTTTAATAAATTTCATAAAAAAGGGGTTAATAAAGAATATAAGAAAGAAGAATATTAACAAATTATGAAGCGAAATAAAAATAGATACAGCGGTGACACAGCCATACATAGATAATAGAAAGAGGAGTTTCTATTGAAGTTTTCTTTTGTATTTGTATTTTTGTAAATTTTGTTAGGTGAGTAAAAACATTAATTCGAGATAATGTCATAACTGTAAATTTAATTGGTGCTTAAACGATTCCATTGCAAATCCAAGACAGAATTGATTTTTGAACAAAATATTTAGTTCTAAAAGTTAATGAGAACTAATTTGTAACTTTTTCCCTTACCCAATAAATATGATAAACTCATTTAAATCTTGTAATTTTAAAAGTTTATTATAAAAAAAACTACAATAAAATAAAAAACAATGTCACACTTTTACTAAACTGTCAAACAATCGAATTGTGGAATAAAACAGGGTGTTGTTTAAGTAATAAAGTTATACGGGTGGTTGAACTTCTGTTTTAAAATTCATTGTCAAATTTTATGATTAAAAAAAACTAGAATAAAATTCCCAATGTTAGCAAACTAAAGGGAATTGCCAAATTTGTTGCAATTTGATTTTTTCTATTTCTAATACATACAAACAAAAAGTTTTGCAAATAAAAGGCTTAAAATGCTTTCAGTATAAATTTAGGTTTTATTAGAATATTTAATATTGAGTTGTATTTTGTTGTTTTCACATATGTATGTTTAAACAGACATTTACGTTTGCAACACAATTAAAACACTAAAAAAAATACAACAATCACAAAAACAACAGCAAAGTATTTGCATAACAGGAAACCGGAAACAAATTGCATACGCTGTCGCCTGTTCTGGGAGCATCACAACATGCAGGAATAAATACATACAAACAAAAATAAAAGGAGAAAGAAAAGCAGCAACAACATAAAGCTGGGGTTGTTAACGTGGATTTGTCTTTTTTTGTGGATGTTTTTATTGTTATTGTAAAACATTTAAAAGATTTATATTGTTTATTTGTTAGATGTTGTTATTGTTGCATTTTATCTAACAATTGTAAATTTTAAATTAGATTTTATTTAGTTTGATTCTAAGCTGTATTCGAATTTAGGTGGGTGTAAAAGATATTTATCTTTTTATATTTTAAGATTTATAGAAAAAATTTTTAAATTTCATAAGAAATTGATCGGTTAATACTTTGTTTTAAATAGGATTCGAAAATTCTTCCAAAAAACTCAAATTGAACAATAATTCTTCTTATTGATCGGTTTGCCTACGGTTCCATTCTAAATAGCGACCTAAGTAAAACCTATTTTAATATACATTTTATGTTAACCTATTCAACGGTGCCGTTTCATTCCTCTCACTTACTCAATAACATTTTAAGTCATTACGTTTACACTGCTAAGTAAGTACTTACCACACTCGCTTATAAATACGGAGTTAGGTAACTACTTACTATGCCCAAGTACTCGTATCACATGGGTATTATGTCGGAAATGTATCTTCTTCAACGGACTTTGCCGACACAAATTAACCATTTATAACCCACCAAAAGTAGCACTATGTGAATTTTTTACCATGCGAAAAGAATAATAGCAGTTTAAGTCATTATTTTAATACTGTGAAGTAAATACTTAACACACTCGCTTTTATATACGGAGTTAGGTAACTACTTACTATACCTCGTAAGTACTCGTATTACATGGGTGTTATGTCGGAAATGTATTTTCGTCAAAGGACTTGGCCGACATAAATTAACCATTTAACCAATTTTTGCGATTAATCCCTTGTATAGAATCTGTAATCAATATGTTAAGATTTCCGCAATATAAATAGTAGATACCGAATTCCAATTTACTAATTGAACTTTGCTTCCTTGCCCAGGTATGTTCGGAGTAAATTCTGTTCGTACAAAAGTCTCGTCTTATTTGACGGATTTTGCCGGCTCAACAGAGAGCATCTATACGTGTGCTTGTAAACGAAAGTGATGTTTTTGAATCTCGGAAGTTAAGCAACGCGACAGTAATGGTCAGAGATTAGACAGCTCAGTACTGGAAAAGTATACTGGGCCGGAAATTCCATATACGTAAATTAACATCAACGTGTTAGAAGCAAAATGGAGCTCTTTGATGGCTGAGTCGCTCTGAGTGGTCTTAAAAAAAAAGAACCATCGTGAAATAGGCTAACATGGTCTATTTCGAAATTTGAATATACATATGTATATATTTATTATTTTTTGCCTAAGCCCAGGCTTAATGTTTTAATTAAAATTCACATAAACCATCAGGGTATTATAAAACTATTCAATTGTAAAGTGTATGCAATCTTAGCAAAAGTTCAAGAATTCCTTTTAAATTAACCAGTTCTAGAATGCGCGCAAACTACAGATTACTCTGAACACTTCAGACCAACAATATTGGATCTAGATACGTCGCTTTTACTTCTGGAACTCAAACGGTAGAATAATTTAAAAAATCAACCTACATTTCGCAAATGCTATTTCCCATCACTAACTTCCGTTTAGCAGTTATTTTGTTTTTTACATCCAAACTAAAAATCATGTTGTATTTCCGTTATTCTCTATAGTATTTCATTTATTTGCAATATGTATAAACCAATTATGTAAATTGTTTATAGGCACCTATTAGAGTGGCCACTTTTATTTGAAACAAGGAAAAAACTTTGTCAAAGTAAAATTTATATTTCGAAATCAGATTAGAGTTGTAGTAATTATTTGAAATTTTTCGTGTGCACCTAATATTTCTATATAGGAATGTCTGTATTTTTTTAATTTATTTATTAAAAATCTGTTTCAAATCATAATCAAATCAATACTTATCAATTCATTCTAATACATTTAATCTCATACCCAGTCATTTCAATTACAAACGTTTTCAAAATTGGCGTTTTGGTGGTGGGCATTGGTGTCAAGGGATTAATCGGCTTATTTAGCGTTTTGTTATAATTGTAAAAGGATTGTTTTTCTGGTGTAAATTTTGTATATTTTTCACATGATTTGTGGGTTTTAATTTCTGCTCGAAATGTTAACAATTGATGTTTAGTCCTTTTTGATTTGTTAGAAATCAATTAGAGAAAAGGTGGAATGGAAATAAATTCCCTCTATTAAGGAAAATAGATTAAGGATTATGAGTTAGGGAAAATAATAACATAATTGATATTGACTTGTGGTTTTAATTAGAAAAGTGTTGTAAAGTTGTTAATCTTCAAACAATAGTTAAGTATATATTGTTCCGATTATTCGAAATACTAAATTCATTATAATAGATTCCAAATTCTACAGATATACAATTTGTATAAAAAATTTACATTTTAGCAACATAATAATATACTTTGTGTGTTTTATAAATTATGGGATCCAAAGGACCATATTTTCAAGCTCAGAATAGTTGTTGACAACAGCTGGTTGTAGCACTACATACTAAATATAGGTTTTACTGCTTTTAGTGTTCCAATAAATAGTCACTTCCTATATTATCTGTATTATAAACATAATAATTTACAATGTTTGAAAGATAACTTCAAGCTGTCAAAGAAAATTCCCAGATAAGTCGAATATTTTGATGTCATATTCATGGGACTAAGAAATTTTGAAATTTATTCAACAAAATGTCTCATTTGAAAGAGAAACATTTTCCAACATGTACCATGACTAATAGAAAATGTATCGCATTTTAAAAACACGCGACACCTTAACAAGCCAAACACCCAAAACACAGTCAGATAAATATTTCAAATATTTGAAAATTGAATTTTCCGGTGAATCATAAAAACCACGGGAGCAAAATCAAACAACAAACACACCAAAGAACGCGAACAGGTCAAAACAAAATTTCATTTTTAACAAACGCAAAAGTGTGTAGGGAAAATTCGCGTGTTCTTTAACTATACTTTTATTTTTCTTTCTCTCTTCCTACTCTAGTCTTTCATTTCACTCTTTCTTACACTCGCACTCACAGCTTATTGCTTTTGAAAACAACACACAACAGGATCTTTACAAGATCGAAACTCGCACACACTTGCGCTACAGGAGTTTGAAAATTTTTTGCTGCCGTTTTTCCATCAAAACAAAAAATAGAAATTGTATCCAGCAACAAATTTCTAACAACATTCCTAAACAAATGAGTAGAGGAAATTGGAGATGCGCATGACCGCCACAGCGGGTTGTTTTCAAAGATTTTCTTTTATTTCCATATCGCATATCTTGCTGTGCCTTAGAGAATCTAACAAAGATTTAACGAAATATTGTCGGCGTATTTGCTCAAAACTTAACTAAAGTAGCATTTTTCAAAATATACAAAGTCGTCCATATTTGAGGGCATTTGTTGGCAACGCACGCGCAAATTTAACGCTTTAATAGCAAAACAACAATTTTCATGTATAAGCGGCTCAATGGAAATTTGTTTCGTTTGAGGTACGCCTTAAAGAGATGCCCAAAACACCATTGGGTGCTAAAAACAAATTGCTGATCGTTTAACTAGACACTACAAAGTAACATATAGTTTTTGATTTTTTTCTCGAATGGCAGTTAAAACGAGGTCGTTTCTCAGCTTGAGCCTGAAAGTGCAAAATATCTCATTATGAAAATATTTATAGAATCCGTTTTTAACGTTTTTCTGTTTACAGAAAAAAGTGCAAAAGTGTGCAATTTAGCATTTCACCTAAAATATTAAACAGAGGCAGCGTATCGAATATCCTGGCACACGTAAAGCACTGGCCGTAACTAATACTTTTCAAGTAAGAATTGAGGAGTAAAAGAAAAACTGAAGCACTTTTAGTTTTTCTTCCTTAATAGAAGCTGGAGCGTAAATAATCATGCCTTGACAAGTCAATTAGTAAGACTTTCAAGAATTGTTCTTAATTTGTTAATTGTGTTCTATAACTAAAAATTTTAAATACAAATGCTCGTGAAATTTGGTATTCATTTAGATGATTATTGAAATTGGCATGGGATGGGATTTTCCAAAAAAAAAAATACCATACATATCCCTCTAAAACAATACTTTGGATAATCTATATGTATAAGAACCTGCCAGAAATCTGCGAAAACCGAGAATTCACATCAGAATCAACACACATTCGATTTTCACAACATAACTATCTTGTCTACGAAGGTACTTACCTTAATAAGTATAAAACAATTCAAGTTTTATATTTCTTATTATTTTTATTAAAAATGACAATTCAACCAAATAGTTGGGGTGAACTATAAACACACATACACAAACCAAAATCACGACAGCCAACATCACCGCCACCAAAAAAAAAATTTAAATAAGGTTACCAACAACAATAATAAGAACATCCCATACGGGAGTATAGTCAAAATATTTCATAGGAAAACATATTTCTTGGCCACATGCTTATTGCGTCATTTGCGAACAATTGCTAAAGTTCTCAGGATGACAGCTAAAAATTTGATAAGAGTGTGAGCTTAAAGAGAGTGCTCAAAGAAAGTTTTAGAGAAATTTTTGACAACTGAACTAGAACTGAACTAGAACTGAACTAGAACTGAACTAGAACTGAACTAGAACTGAACTAGAACTGAACTAGAACTGAACTAAACTAGAACTGAACTAGAACTGAACTAGAACTGAACTAGAACTAGAACTGAACTAGAACTGAACTAGAACTGAACTAGAACTGAACTAGAACTGAACTAGAACTGAACTAGAACTGAACTAGAACTGAACTAGAACTGAACTAGAACTGAACTAGAACTGAACTAGAACTGAACTAGAACTGAACTAGAACTGAACTAGAACTGAACTAGAACTGAACTAGAACTGAACTAGAACTAGAACTGAACTAGAACTAGAACTGAACTAGAACTGAACTAGAACTGAACTAGAACTGAACTAGAACTGAACTAGAACTGAACTAGAACTGAACTAGAACTGAACTAGAACTGAACTAGAACTGAACTAGAACTGAACTAGAACTGAACTAGAACTGAACTAGAACTAAACTAGAACTAAACTAGAACTGAACTAGAACTGAACTAGAACTGAACTAGAACTGAACTAGAACTGAACTAGAACTGAACTAGAACTGAACTAGAACTGAACTAGAACTGAACTAAAACTGAACTAGAACTGAACTAGAACTGAACTAGAACTGAACTAGAACTGAACTAGAACTGAACTAGAACTGAACTAGAACTGAACTAGAACTGAACTAGAACTGAACTAGAACTGAACTAGAACTGAACTAGAACTGAACTAGAACTGAACTAGAACTGAACTAGAACTGAACTAGAACTGAACTAGAACTGAACTAGAACTGAACTAGAACTGAACTAGAACTGAACTAGAACTGAACTAGAACTGAACTAGAACTGAACTAGAACTGAACTAGTACTGAGCTAGAAATAAACCAAAATTACTCTAGAACTGAAATTTGAACTAGAACCGAACTAGAACTGATTTAGAACTAACATTAAATTGAACTATAACAGAAGGAAGAGGTCACAATGATTATAAAGAAGCTGTTAGACCTCTACTTTCTGGTATTTATTGTATTTGCGTATCGATTCAAAATTTACAATTCTTATAAACAATGTTTCGTGTACACTCTTTATTCCCTTAAACAACACATCATTTCATTCACTTGTGAGCCACACAAGAGGACATTGAGAGCAATTAATGTTAAATGTTGATAGAAATACTAGAATTTGAAAACAATATTTATGACGCACCCCTTCATTGTAAAACCAAGTGATATTTGCATACCGCAGAACACCAAAAAAGGGTCCTTTTTCTAATGTCAAAGGAAGTAAAACCACCACCCTCCTCTGGTACATGACATCAAAGATTTATTTGCTTTTAAGATTTTCATATGAGGTACAAGTTTTAAGTTGAATAAAAAAAAAGAAACCTGTCACTTGTATTAACCAAAGATGTCACTCGTTGAAATATTCAAATAAATTTTGTGATTGTGTGGTAATCAAGATATAGAAGATATTACCAAGGTAACAACAACTTATGCTTAACAAGCAACAAATGGAAATCATGCAATTTCATTCTACAATTTTTACTTTCAGGGGTCATACGCTATTTCTTTATGTATAGTGTTCTATTAAATTAGAAACTTATGTTTCTTGCCAGATTAAAATTATTTATATTGAATTTTATTTTACTTTCAAATCATCCACAACTGCACTCAGCTGTGTGAGTTGAGTTGTTTGTTCGACCTTCTTTTTTTTCAAGTGGCTGCATCCTTTATTCTCCACTAAATTTGAATCGCAACTAAAGTCGTAAATATTTGCTGTTTTTATGTGTAACTGATTTAACGCATCACTGGCTTAAATAAAACTTTCAAATGAACAGCTAAATACACGCTAATAGGGGTTCACATTTCATTTAAATCCATCCACACATACGACGGAACTCAAAAAAACAATTGTTTCTTATATTCCTGGCCAAGTAGTGAATATACCACCACTACATGCGACTCTTTTATTCAATATGTATAAATATAAAAGAAAGTATTGTTGTCCAAAATCAGCATTTGTGTCCGTGTGGATTGATTGTGACATTAAGTAGGATTTATTTTTATTTAAAATTTTTTCGTTTACTTTTTCATTTTGGGTTTGTTATTTTTTTCCATTTTTACGCGTGTTTTAAGGTTTTGTTTTTCATTTTTTATATAACCCTTAAAAATGTTACCGAAATTTTGTTCTCTTGTGTGACATGCAAATTTTCTTAAGCCTAAAAGTGTTACAATTTTTAATTAGAACAAACCCATATGGGTTTTCAGGATTTTTCCTTATGTGTTTGTTGTTTTTGTTGGTGTGTTCTTTTTTCAATGTGCGAAAATCTTGTTTATTTTAAAGCTTAAAATCAATATATATTTCTTGTTAATTTAACATTGGAAATAGAAAGGCAAATTGTATTTAGTTTTTGATTTATCAAATGCATGTATGTATGTGGATCAGAGGTTGTTCTTTTTTAGAAAAAGGGTTGACGATTATAAATTTTTAATAGAATTGAGTGACTTTTTTATATGTATTTTATTTATAGTTGAACTTACTTATAACGTGAATATTTAAACAGTTTGAGTTCAGTGCGTCAAATATGAAGGGTGCTTAGGTTATGCTCGGTACTTTGTAGGACCAAAAGGTTTATAAATATTATGGGTTGTTGAAATCTTTCTAGACAATTACAGGAAACATATTTCGAAAGCAACTAAATCGTTCAAAACTTTTCTTCGCCGAAAAAAGCCAAAAATATATGGTCCAACATGAAAGCGTAGTAAATCAAAGAGTATTACGCGAACAACCGAGATGGTCTTATTTCAAGATGGTATTTTACCACATCTGTTGTTTCGGCAACATCACCGAACTTTTCACGTATTAAGGACTTTACTGAATATCACGATTCCCACCCGTGGCACAGGTTAATGAGCGCACAACAGGCCCGATAGAAGAAGTATTTCTTCGGATTTGATGTCTATACATCCTCCCTTCAAACTAACTAACTAATTTCATCCCAAAAAGTAATAGTGTATGATCCTAATGCCAAGCCTGATGGCAATGAATTTTGGTCTAAAAAAAGAATCAATGTCCTTGTTTAAGTATGTGTGTACATTGCCATTGAATTCACCTTATCCCAGTAGATCGCTTTATAATTAATTGTAAGCCCGAAGAAGTATTTCTTCGGATTTGATGTCTATACATCCTCCTTTCAAACTAACTAACTAATTCCATCCCAAAAAGTAATAGTGTATGATCTTAATGCCAAGCCTGATGGCAATGAATTTTGGTCTAAAAAAAGAATCAATGTCCTTGTTTAAGTATGTGTGTACATTGCCATTGAATTCACCTTATCCCAGTAGATCGCTTTATAATTAATTGTTAGCCCGTTTAACTAGCTCAATATATTTCCCCATAAAAACAATAAACTATCCCTCAGAAACCCCTTCAGCCAGTCGCCATTAATGCAACCAAAAAATTGTGTGACAACCGTGTTGTGATAATTTTTCAATTAAATACAACCCAATACATGAGATTCCAAAGCCGTTTTGTTGCCATGAAACAGTAATAAATAAAAATACTTACAAAAAAAAAGAACGAAAGAAAAAACGAAACGAAATCTTAATTTCGTCGCGCCTTTTATTAGAGAATCCGTGAAAATAAGGATAATGTTATATTTTTTTTTTTAACAATGTTACGCAGTTTTTTCATTAAACGAATTTCATTTTTGTAAATAATGATTGTAACACTAATTTGATGTTACTACTGGCTGGATGCGACGCAATTGAACCCGTAAAAAAGCAAAAGAAAAGTTGTGTCACACACTTGTGCGTCATTAACACAAAGGTCACAGCTGGTGGTTTTTGGTTTGCATTTTGTTGCGTTGATGATGATTCTTTGTATTTAAATATGGACTTACAAAAATATTGGGTGATTTTTTTGTTTGGAATGTATTGCAGGTGGGTGGTGGTTGGATCTGAAGTCATAGTATTACAAATTTGTTCTTTCATAAGTAACATTATAAAGTTTTACTGGGGGTTTAGTATGTGTGTGCTATGGTCTTTTTTTATTTCGTTGTCGTGGTTTTCAACTCAGTTTCCATTATTTTTGGCATTTTTTTCGGGGGGGAAGGAGACCAAGCGTGAGTTTTATTTCCTCTTTTGCTTAATACCAAATTGACTGCGGTTGCTCAACCTTATTTTCTTTACACTTACTTTTTTATTTCAGGGCAGCCATTACAGCTTTCTTTGCGGAAACTGCTTTGCAGTTTTTCTTTTCTATATGGTAATTTTATTTATATATCTTTTTTTTTGCCTCATAATTTGGATATAATGATTTCGGCTTGGTTACAAGAAATGAAAAAGCAAATGGTGGTTATGTTGTTTCCTAGTTACTTGATGATTGTTAAAAACCCAAGAAGCAACAAATTTAAATTTGATTATGTTATATTGTAAACCAATTAAAATGTAAAGTAACTCCATACAATATAAAATCACAATATTAAAGTAAAGTAAGATGTCCTTACTATTGCAATTCTAGTTCAGTTCTAGTTCAGTTGTAGTTCAGTTCTAGTTCAGTTCTAGTTCAGTTGTAGTTTAGTTCTAGTTCAGTTCTAGTTCAGTTCTAGTTCAGTTCTAGTTCAGTTCTAGTTCAGTTCTAGTTCAGTTCTAGTTCAGTTCTAGTTCAGTTCTAGTTCAGTTCTAGTTCAGTTCTAGTTCAGTTCTAGTTCAGTTCTAGTTCAGTTCTAGTTCAGTTCTAGTTCAGTTCTAGTTCAGTTCTAGCTCAGTTCTAGTTCAGTTCTAGCTCAGTTCTAGATTCAAATCAAATCCCTTTACGAACATCAATGTAATGACACGATTTTATTTTAAGCGGTAGCTATTAAGTATAAAAATTATGCTTCCACAGATGTAACCCTTCCCAATGAATTATAATTCAACAAAAATATTATTTAAAAAATCTTTCAAATATTTTTCCTTTAGCACTGGGATAAACTTAGTAAAAACCAAAACACGTGCAAGGATTTAAATATATTTCTAAACAAATTTTTCAAATACATACTATTATTATGCATCAATCTCCTCATTATACACCCACATGTAAAATAAATTTAATTGTGAAGAGGAATTTTTTCATACAATTGTTGGCATCATGAACACATCACTTTTGAACGCGCCCTTTGTATCTACGTGCCCACTTATTGTTTGATGTGGATTTTAATTGAACCCAAGTTTATGGTTTTTAAAGCAACACAAAAATAAGAATTTGTAAATAACAAGAACGTAGTTATAAACCAAATACCACAGTTGTATTTTGGTTAATTTTTAAAATTTCAATAAAAAAAACTAAGCAAGTGCTCTTAAAAAATACAAAAATATTTTCCTTATACATGAGGTACTTGTGAGGGAAAAATCCTTTAAATTGCAACCACCACCCTTATGTTTGACGTCTTACCAAGACTTTTTTAGTTTTACAAACATAATTTAAATAAAAGTTATGATAGTTAATACCCTACAATAGCTTTGTTTGCATCATTTGAAGGTAGTAGTGAATATTATATTTGAAATTACATACATATGTCCTTTAATTACATTAACAAATAATGTATGTAGACATATATTCACATAGTTAGAAAAGGGTTTTTTATTTTCAAGTTTAAAATTTCAATTCAACTTTTATTTAACCGTCAAATATGTTCGTAGAGCCTTTTTATTAATAGATAATGACATTTCACCATGTTCCCATTTTCGCATGTATACAATTTCAAATCTCATGTTAAGTAATTTTAATTTGATTAATGATCCTTTAAAATTTTTGAATACAAACAAAGTTTTTTGAAAATTCGACCCAACACCTGTTTGTATTTTGTTTATTAATTAAAAAGAGTATTTGGATCATTGTATTAACATGATAAAAGTGTATTGTTTTTACATACAATATGAAACTCTTATATTTTGTATGCAATCTTAAAACTTAATTATAATCTAGTCCAGAGTTGAACTAAAACTGAATCAAAACTGAACTAGAAATGAACTGACAATTGTTTACACAATGAATAAAATTTTTAGAAAAAATATTTAAGATTCTAACTACAGTTCATCTCCAAATAACATTATAATTTTAAGAAAATTCCTATCATTGCAAACATGTTAAAAATTTGCTCTTTAATTTTTCTTCCTCTGCTACTTCCGGCTTTAAGGAAATATCTAAATAAATTTAAATCAATTTCTTCAAAATAATTTTCACACCAATATTTATTGGCTCATTTTTAGGACTTTTTTTTTGCAAAAATACAAAAAAAAGACACAAAGGAAAATATGCTTAACAAGATTTCCTCTGTAACTTTGTTTCGGTGTTGTTTAAATGACGCAAAAAAATTAAGGAAAAAATCTCATCAAAGAGTATTTGTATATTTTTGTGTTAAACCAGAAAATTACATTTCTTTGGTTTTTTATTCAAAAGGACAACAACAACAACAAAATAAATATAAAAATAAAATTGTATGACAAGCTTAACGCAAGCAGATCTGTGAACAACAAGTACAATGACAAACAACAACAAACAGCAACTAATGACAAACGGAAGGAAAAAGAAATAAGATCAAAAGCGGAAAGAAATGCGTTGTACTTTTTTTCTTTGAAAATTAAATTATTTTAAGCAAAAAAAGAAAAAAAAAACTTGTAGGGAAAAAAGGATTTTATTTTTTGTTTCTTTTATAAAATTTCTATTCAAATATGTAATTATATATGTACAGTTGTAGAGCAAAATCGTAAGCCACTTTTATAAGGAATTCTTAAAGATTTAATTTTCTTTGTTTAAAAATATTGTAAAATTATTGCATAAATAAACTGAGAGATTTCCAAACAATACATATATGTATATCACTGGCTACCACACCATATAATGGCATTTAAAAGTCAGAAAAAATAATGTTTCATAAGATCTTACAAATGAAAAAATGTCCTTTTTTGCTTATGTGTTGTATTGAAAAATTGTCAATGAAATTAATGCTGTAAATATGTGTTCATTTCATTTTTTCTTTGATTTAAACAAAAGGTGTGAAACATATTTTTTAGCATTGGCCAAGTTTGTCCTTTTATTTGTTCTGTTTGTATTATGTCTAACCAGTGTAAATATATAATCCTTCAGGTAAATAGTTTAAATCCTTTGTCATACATCTTTATTGTCATGTCATCTAGTTTTAATAATTTTTGCACTGCTTCTGTGCAATAATTTTATTTTTTGCTTTTAGTTTTTGATATGTGAGAAAATTGCATTAAATTTTCAGCTAATAGGATCACAGGTTACCCCCCAAAAAAACATATCGAACACTGTAGTAGAAAATAAGATGATGTCTTTTTTGAGAGTTGTTGTCTTAATGTTAAAGAATTTCTTGTGTAATTTACATATAGGGATTTCATATATGTTTGCAATATGATCTTTTTAGTATCGATTTTTATTTAGAAAATTTTGTGTAATCTTCAATAACTGTCAGATTACATGATTTTGACATATTGAAACGATATTTGACCACTATGATATTTAATCTTTATAATCTTACGTGCTTAAAAACGTAAAATAAAAGTAAATTAGTATTCCTTAGAATAAAATACTAGTCAAGGCCTTTTTGAAAATTAAGAGATTACTATGTGGCTCCTATATAGCGGGAAATTTTTTAGTTCAAAATTGGTGAACTTCGAGAACACAAAAACATATTAAGTGTTCGATAATTTCGGGAACGGGTGTATGATCTTGCTCGGTAAGTTATGTTAGAATATAGTTTGTAAATGTATTGTAACACCGTCCGACAAAAAGAAAGAAAATCGTTAGACAAGAACTGAATAAAACAATAAAAAACTCCTCTATGAAGGGAAGGTATTATTGTTTGTGTTGGTGTTTAAAATGCATAGAAACATTGGATTTACAAGTACCAATCGTATCAGAATCATGTTCTGACTCTGTTTCTCTGTCTGTCTGCATAAAACCCTTTATGACCAAAATGTCCAACTTTGACCCACTCTAAGTCCAGTCGTTCTTGATCGGTAGAGCTGCCCTACAATCCCATGGTACTAATCGTGGTGCTAATTTAATCCAAATCGATTGTTGGAGTATGGTCACTTGCGTCAAAATTGCTCATATACATTAGCGGATTAAATGGGAGCACTTGCAATAGTGGGCGTGGCATAAAATTAATAATAAATAAGTATAAATTAATTTTAAATAAGTTTATCTAAATATTTTATAACGTAAAATTTCCTCAACATGAATATTTAAGACAAAAATTGGCACCTTCTATATAAATTATATACACAAATTGTCTATCTAGGACACAATTAAAGATTGAATGCTCAACTTTTGTAAGAACAACTTTAATATCAAACATTTTAGGGAAAAATGGACGAACTTTCCTAAGGCCACGACCACGACCCATGTGAGATTAAATTTTCAAATTTATATTCCAACTCTATCGATGCTAACGTCACAAAAGATGGACATGATGCATTTATAGTGTCTGCGCCTAATAAGCAAGGTTCAACGTCCGTTGTCCCAACAGCTATAACCCTGGAACTGAGTAAAGACCCAAGGAATAAACAAGTATTAATGTATAGTCGAGCATAGCCGACCATAGGATACCCTACACCAGTCTGTATGTTAAAAATGGGGATTATTTTAAAGTAAAGCATGTGATTTTTAACTTTATTCCGGAGTAGAGGAAAATATGGCCCTATTCTTATAAATGTTGGTTGAGGAATTTAAGTCTACTTCAAAGCTATTTATGTAGAATTTAAAAGTGTTATTATTGTTTGTAAGTGAATTTTGACCTTCAACTCATTTTTTGAAGCGGAGTTTGTATGGGGGCTAGGGTCAAATGAAGCCCGATCATTACAAAAATCGGTAGTGTAATTTAAAGTTCTATATAACTAAGTTTTTTCGACTTTTGTTGACATAATGGTACATTTAATTTAATTATAAGCCTAAGGGCCCTATTTGGGGGGTATCGATTTTAACCATTTTCAATAGGCTTCGTCCTAGAAGCGTGTGTGCCAAATTTCATCCAAATGTCTTAAAAATTCGGCCTGTACCTTGCGCAAAAGGTATACATGGACAGTCAACCAGCCAGACGGATGGACATAGCTTAATAGACTCAGAAAATGTTTATAAGCAGATTGGTTTACTTTAAGGTGGGTATATGACGAATATGTTTATATGTTACAAACATCAGCACAAATCCAATATACCCTCCCCACTAAAGTGGTTTAAGCTGCGCTTGACACTTAAAGCTTTTCATTGAGAATGGCATGAATATCGATGAACCACACATACTATAACAAAAATCGGTAAGAGTGGTTTGTACTGAGTTACGAAGAATCCATATTTCAATGAAAATATTCAGACACGATAGATCATCATTTATAAAACTTATGAAAGATATACAATGCCCTAATGAAACTGGGACCTCCATAGTTACGACCTCCTACAAAGATCATTCCAATCGGATTATCAACTAAAATGTGATCTTAAGACAACTTCAAGCTCATACAAACGTCAGTTTTAAATAAAATTGTGGAACTCAAAAAGTGTTCAATAAAATCCCAATTCTCTGGCTGCACGTTTAAGCCCGGATGGATTGTCTTTAATCGCAAAGGCAATAAGTCGGCGAAATGTATTAAGGAAAACTGCTGAACTAAAAAAAATCTCGGAACTTGGAAAAGTCTTTTGTTTTGCTTTTACATAAAATTTATTACATGTAAACAGTTGTTTAGCATCTTAACAAAACTGTGGGAATATGATTCCAAATATGAAGGACAAAAAATTTCTTTTTAAATCTTGTGTGAGAAAATATTTTCTTACAGTTTATAAACAATATTTCCCAAATATATTATGCAAAGTAGGCGTAATGTTATAGTCCACTTTAAACAACCTCTACTTCCGTTTTATTATTCCTTTTAATTTCCTATAAACCATATCATTAATTAATGAACAAAACAAAAAATAATATTTTTTAAAAACTCATCCATCATTAGCCATTTAGCAAATAATATTTAAGAAAATATGTATTATAAAAAAATCATTTACAAACATTTTTAAACTCATACTAAGAATACAGGCAATGAAAAGTCCTCCTCCTTTTTTTGTTGAAAATTAAATCATCAAGGTAATAAAGTTAGAAAAAATATTTTTATATTTTGTTTTAATTTGATCAATTAGACAATAAGATAAAGGATAACAATCGAGGTTGGTTGTTGGAAATGATGGCAGAACAAAACAACTGTTTTTTTTTCTATAACCAAAATAATGGATATTTTTACTTTCTAAATCTTGAAGCCATTGAATGGTCATATTAAGAAATTAAACCAAACAGGGGTTAAGAATCTTTCACTTGTTATGGAGTGAAGGAAAAAAAAGAAAATAGTAAATTAAACAAATAAATTTTTTTGTATAAATAAAAACGAATGGTGCACACACAAATATCAATCAATACTAAACAATATAAAGGATGTTAAAGGCAGAATACACTTGGAAAAATTTTTGGTAAATGAAATTGAGGAAAAATTATTAATATTGTTATATTACGAAAAATTATTTAATTTTATTTATAATTTCTTGTTTAAATCAATTTTATATTTTAAAATATTTTCTTTATTTATTTTTTTCCATCCCTAACTTTTTAATTAATAACAACAACATACATAGAGGGAAAAAAGAAATATACACGTAATTTTTTCATAACATCTGTTGTCAATATTGCAACAACTCGTTGTGGAAATCTAAATTTTATACACATCCGTTGTCTAAATGTTAACAAACGTGGTAAGCTAACTATTGAACATGGATTGTTGTCAACTTTTTCTGGCAATGAATGCTTTTAAAAAATTAGAAACACTTCGTTGTCAATTTGGTACCAAGCGTGTACTAAATGGTGAATACATCTTGTGTTCATATATTCTTTATTTATGTACCAATTTGGTTAAATTGAAAGAGCAAACTTCTTCAAGATCTGAATCCTGAAAATATAAAGCGAATTTAGAAAACTAAAAAATTTCGAAATCAATTTTTCTCCAAGTGTAAACTACACATCATCTGTTTTGTAATAAAAAGAGAAAACAAAATTCATTTTTTTAATATTATTTAATTTTCCTTTATATTGATGCTATTTTAGTTTGGACTCAATGTTTGATTTCATTTCACAAACAAAATTACAAAAGATTTTTTTAGAAAACAACAAAATATTTTAGATTCTTACTTTCAGTTTTTCACATGTTGTTTTTTTCTGGACCAAAATAATTGTTCTTTTTTTTCTTGTAAGTATTTGGAATAAATGAATTGTTTGCATCCAATAAATGAAATGAAAAGAAAATCTTCTGCTCCTTGCATGAAAGTATGAACATTTTCAGTTTAATTCCTTTCAGTTATTGTTTCCTTTTGTATAGAAATCCTTTCATTAATTTGATGTTTTAGTTTGGTTTGTTTATTTTTTTTTTTTGAAATACAAAAATTCGTAATTTTCTTTTGCTGTTGAGAGGGGTGTGTTGTGGAAAAAATATTTGGATTCTTTTGGATTCAACTTGTGGAACTGACGTTGATAAAGTGTGACATTATTGTCTAAATGTGTGAAATTGTGACCAATTGTATTGCTTGTTTTTTTTTATTTGGTCAAATATTTAGTAGAAATTTACAGGTGATTTATCAATTTGCATTGTTATTAACTTGATTTTTGTTTCCTCTTCGATTTTTTGTTTTGTGGAGCTAAAGCCACATGACAGAATTATTGGAATTTGTGTAATGAAAAGAGAAAAGGTCACACTTATTGGTTTGTATTATTTTGTATTTATTTGTGATTTGTTACAATTTCTTGGTAATTGTATTAATCAAGTGTGTGAAATTTTTATTTATATTAGAATAAAATGAACATTAGCTGTAGGACTTGTAATGGATATTGAAAAATTCTAGGAATTTAATGATTTTGTAAGGTGGCGTGTCATAACGTTAAGGTACACCAATAATTGTAATTATGTACATGGGCATTATCAACATCTCTAATAGTTGAAACGAATATGTAGTACATATTTTAGAAAATACGATGCGATGCAAAAAGACATTGCCGTTATATGCTAGCTTTTGAAACCAAGTCTGAGGCTATGATGGTACGTATTCTTAATAGACACACATGACTATGAGCACAGCTATACACTGTCGAAGTTAGATCCAAGTATCTTGAGATAATTGCTCATTGCGTAAACTGCTTGGAATATTTTGGTCCAAATCAAGATCTATGACAAAGAAATGATGAAATACCAATAAGTATACATATTCTTAATCGTAAATGGAGTTGGTATGACCTTGTTCTTAGATCATATTGGAGAAATTATGTTATGGCCCTTTGTTTCACCTTGGAACCATAGGAATCAGTGTATATAAGTACTTCCATAAACTACTATAGAACGTCTACAGTATCAATTAGGGTTCTATAGTTGAAACGATAAGTCGACTTTTCGATTTCTCGACATTTAGTGAAAAGTTGACTCTTAGACTTTTCAACTTTTTGCATTTTATGCAAAGTCGGTTTTTCGACTTTTCAACTTTTGTCAGTTAGTTAATAGTTGACTTTTCGACTTTTAGTATTTTGTAAATAGTCGAATTTTCGACTTTATCCGACTATTTTCGACTTTCCGATTTTTTTCGACTTTTTTGATTTTTTTTGACTATTTTCGAATTTTTGACTATTTTTAACCCTTTTGAATTTTCGACCATTTTTGACTTGCCGACTATTTTCGACCTTTTCCGACTCTTTCGGCTATTTTCGACTTTTTTGACATTTTCCGTTTTTTATACTGTTTTCGACTTTTTCCGACTATTTCCGACTTTTTGACTATTTTTGACTTTTTTCGACTTTACGACTATTTTTGATTTTTCGACTATTTTCGACTTTTTTCGACTTTTTCGACATTTAAGCTATTTTCGACTTTTCCCGACTTTTCCCGACTTTTTTCGACTTTTCCCGACTTTTTTCGACTTTTATTTCTAAAGTCGACTTTTGGACTTTTTTCACAGACGATAGTCGAGTTATCTTGGAACTAAATAGTCGACTTCGACTTTTTTTCGACAAAAAGTCGATTGTTAGATTAATCGAAAGTCAATTTATAGAACCCTCGTATCAATTTACTCATTCTTGGAAAACTATCATATGTAAGTTTGTACCAACTTTTCAACTCTTTCCCTAATATTCTTAAAAACGAACTTTGTTTCAGCAGTATTAACTCCTACTGAAAACCAACAAGAGCATTTTTCAAACCAAAACTTATACACATGGGTTTCCGGTATCCGGTACTTGAAGAAAACAAATATTTCACAAATCATTAAAATCATTTTATATAAAACAAACATAAATTGATCTCAAACAAGGCAAAAAAAAGCAATATAATTACAACCTATAAAACAAAAAAACCAGATGCAAAAATTATTAAAATTTAATGAAAAGGCTGCAACCAAAACAAAGCAAAGGAGCAATAGAGGAACTAACTAAAGGCAACAAAAAAATACACCCTCTACACAGTAGGCTTTCAATAATGATGGTGATGATGACGAGACGCTGAAATAAAAAAAGAATAAATGAAAATATAAATGAGGAACAAATGTTGGCAACAACAAAACAATAACACCACCCCATCAACAAGAACAACAACATCCTCTTTAGCTTAGACTGAATGTCTAAAAGCGGTTCGATGCTGAGAGGAAGAAAGCAATGAGATTTGTTAACAAGGGTCAAATGATTCAACACCCCTTGGTAGAAACGTAGTATAGAATCAGGACGAAATTGTTGAAATATTTTCGCTGTTGTTTTTATTATTGTTTTCGTAGTTGTTGTTGTACTTGAATAATTGGAACACATTGATTAGCTGTAAATCAACGTACAAAATGTCTATCAATACTCTGGCACAACAACAGACATCATTTCAAAATATTGATGAATAAAAACGAGATTTTCTGTTGCAAACAACAAGGATGTTTGCCTCCTTGTTGTAATAATGTTTAGAAAAACAACCATAGCCATAGTAGTAGTGTTACTAGTTGATGCTGATGAGGTTTTATTGTTGCTGTTGCGAAATGAGAACGAGGTCGTCATTATCCTTGTAGTCGTCGGCCTTAGTCTTTATTGTTGCGTTCTTGCTGTTAAGCCAAAGTCATTGACGGTCTTGTCTTCTTAATGTCATGTCAATAAGGAGTGTAATGAACAAAACATCATACCAAACAAAAAATCCAACTGAACTAGTGGTGGTTTAAATTGTTTTTTTGGGTTTGGTTGGGTGCCCTGTAATTTAAGTTGAATATTTCGCTGCTTTTGTTTGTTTTTATTAAAAACTCATGGATGGCTTTTGTTCATCGCTCACTTACTCATTCATCAGCCAGTTGTGCCGGAAGTGGCCATTTTTGCGTTTTAAATTAAATTTTTTCGCGATTTGTTTTTTATTTAATTTTATTTAAAAATTTTTCTATTCTTTAGCGTTACTAATCAGCGGAAATTTGTGAAATTTTTTTTTGGTTGAAAGTTTATGGCTGTTGCTTTTTTTTACAAAAAAACATTGTTTTTCATTAGGATTTTTAGTGGGTGCTACAAAAAAACATTTTTACATTTTTTACTGTAAGAGTACAAAAAAACACTTGTTCTTCTGTTGCTTTTGTAGTTATTTTTAATATTATTAAGACCACCCTTTTATGAGTTGTACGCTTTTGAGGTTATGTTTTCTCTAGCGAGTGTTTTTTGCTGTTTTGTTAATGAAAAGAATGCATTTAAGTGGAAATTAGAAATTTAATTAAAATTATAAAAAAAAACCTTGGAAAGGCAAAAAATCCAAAAAGAGGATCTGGATAATAATAACGATAACATTTTTATGCATCATAGTAAAGTTTATCTCATATTTGAAACTTCTCAAAGTCAAGTTGTGAATAATTCTCGAACAGACGTAGTCCATCAAAAACTGTAATCTAACGTCTGGACTATACTAATATCTATAAACTAAATTGCACTAAAATCTATTATATGAACTAAAGTCTACAGCCTTTTGTATTAAATAGTCAATAATCTGAGTTATAATCTAAATTTAGGTCTAGTCTATAGTTCAAACTGTAGAGTAGCCTATAAATTGAAATAGATTTGGAATAGATGGAATAGATATGGACTATACGCTTGATCATATACTGAACTATAGTCGAAACTATAAATTGGACTCTAGTCTGGTTTATGTTGAATTCATTATCTGGACTCTAGTCTCGTCTATGGTCGTTTTTACTTATTTTGTTTTTTTCAATTTCCTAATTTGTATATTTTGTATAAACAATTTTAGGTCACCAGTGGATCCATGCTTGGTCTACACTATAGTCCAGTCTTTAGCCCATGACAGTATAATCTATAGAAAGGTCTATAGTCTGTATAGTATAGGTAGTCTATTCTGGTACACTATAAACTATAGTCTAAACTATTCATCTAGATTTTAGTGTCTGTAGTCAAGTATGATGCCTGAAATACTATAAAATACAGTCAAGACTATAGGCTAGTCTAGTCTATAGTCTATAATATAAACTTTAGTCTATATTACGGTATGTACTATAGTCTGACTTAGAATTAAAATAATATCTAGACTTTAATGTAGACTATAGTGCAAACTAGAATTATGTTCAGATTATAGTATTCTAAAGTAGAGACTATACTTTAGTCAATAGTATGAACAGTCTATACTATGAACTATAGGTTAATATGTATCTAATCTCTTGCCAAAGTAGTCACGTTGTAAAACAACCACACTACTATGGCTCTGTTGATTCGGCAACAGCACCTAGAGACGTAACCGGTGGACCGAAGCACGATCCACCAATAAGCCGTAGACATCGTTCTTACTCACAGTGACACGCTGTGGTAAGTCTGATATGAACAGAGTATACTCTGAACATATCTGGACAAGGAAGGAAAATTAATTGGTATCACTTGTACATGATACCTTTCATCCATCATCATTCAACCCAGCACACATCTCATTTATTCGACACATTCATAGAGAAAAACATACAACACACTCATTTAGGTATACGGGTGGATGAGTCCCGCATACCTCTACATTCATTCCGTATCATATACAATTGACACCAACCCATTTCCAACGCTTAGTCCCACAGTCACTCCTCTGTGGGGTATCTGTTGATTTTCGGCAACAGCACCGAACTTATCCCGAAATATTGACTATTATCATGCATCAGTCTTTTAACCGCCACTTATACTCTTCCCGCGAATTTGGGTTCAACCAACAGCCACTACGTGGATCCCGAAGGAACCTCAACCAACTGACCAGCCAGGACATAGTCCTGCGGGCAACTGGCCACCCGTAGTACCAGATTATGCGGTGCTCTGGTCTGACCTCTGGCAATCTATGCAATTACTAAGCCAAGCAGTAGACTGAGAACACCAATTTTTCAATCCCGTTCAGATTGGAGGTATTGGGCCCTCTTTATACCCCGGGATTGCAATAACACCAAGGCGGAGGTCTCGCCAAAGTAACATGCCCCCGGAGGGGAATGGGCAACAGACTATATACTCTAGACTATAGTCTAGTTAATAATATAACTAAGAATAAAGGTCCAGCCTTTATTCTGAACAACTTGGACTTATGCCAGCCCATAATCTGGATTATAGAATAATCTATTATCTGGAATATAGTCTAGTTTGTATTCCTGGCCATAGCCTAGTCTATAGTCTTGTCTATAATCTGGAGTATAGTCAAATCGTATGCATTATACATTAGTCTTGACTACAATCTAATTTGTAGTCTGCAGTACACTGAACTCCATAATAGTCTGAATTATATCGTAGTCTTTATAATGGACTATAGTCTGGTCCTATCCGATTACTCTTTCCTAAAATTTCGTTAAATATGCAAGAATAACTAGTTCGTTTTTCAGACCTATTAAAATATGAAATTTTTTTAAACAATTTGTCCTGCAGTATTTTCAATATTTAACAGATTTATACCTTCAAACCTATAGATACGAAACTTTTACACTAGTAAACAGTTTGCATTTACATATATTTCTTATACTTATCTCTCTGCAATCAAATCCTTGATGATATAACAAAATTCTAGTTGTAACCAACTTGATTAATTACATCTTAACATTTGTTAAAATCTTCATAAAAAAATCCAGTTTTAACAAACAAATCGACGGTTATTTTCTCTTATTAAGGATCTCAAATTCTAACCGGTTGTTAGTTTTGTTAAACAAAAAACAAGTTTTATAATGTTTTAATTATCTTTAACAGACATATTTTATAAGCTAATTTGAACATGATATCAAAATAACAAATAAATCATTAATCATCTTGTAACCCATTCGACAAATAAAGACAATTTCCACCCGTATACCTAAACTATAATACCATAATAAAAATATACCAAAACCATAAGAATTTATGAATGAAACCAATCTTAACCAAAAAATTATGGTTGTTAAATCCAAGGTCCCACCAGTAAAAAAAATAATCTTTATTAACGAACAAGTGTTTTGTATTTTTTTATAACTTCTCAATTTCTTTTATTTGGTTTTTTATAATTGTTTTGTGGATGATTTTAAATTGTATAGAATTTTCACTTTTTATTGATTTTTTTATATTATTTGGGTGTTTTCTAACCAAAGAATAAAGTTACAGGCCAGACATAGTGACGTTGATCTTGGCTACCAAAAAAACTATATATAGTCAAACAGTCAGCCAGCATCAATTGATATTGTGGCAAGTTATTTGGTTATTGTTGTTGTTTTTATTGGTTAAAATATTTTGTTTATTTTTTATAACTTACTTTATTTGTTATTGTTGCTGTTGTTTTTATTTGTTTGGTAATACAATGCAATGACACATGATTTATGATGTTGATTTTCATTGGAAATGAATACGAAAAAAAAACTTCTCAACCAATTTTGATTGTTGAAATTTTTGTAATTGTGGCTTTTCAAAAATCAATACCAAAAAATCCATAGATATGTGTAACGAAAACAAGATGTGTATTTTATATGAGTAATAACAATATTTTGATACCCTACATTTGGTAACTAATAATATTTTTCTTAATATTTTAAGTATTTAAATTATAGTCATCAATCTGAATCAAATTATGGACTTAAACCTAGCCCATAGTCTAGTCTCTAGTCTATAGTCTAATCAATAGTCTAGTCTTTAGTCTAGTGTTTAGTCTAATCTATAGTCTAGTCTATACTCTAGTCTTTAGTCTAGTCTATAGTCTAGTCTATAGTCTAGTCTATAGTCTAGTCTATAGTCTAGTCTATAGTCTAGTCTATAGTCTAGTCTATAGTCTAGTCTATAGTCTAGTCTATAGTCTAGTCTATAGTCTAGTCTATAGTCTAGTCTATAGTCTAGTCTATAGTCTAGTCTATAGTCTAGTCTATAGTCTAGTCTATAGTCTAGTCTATAGTCTAGTCTATAGTCTAGTCTATAGTCTAGTCTATAGTCTAGTCTATAGTCTAGTCTATAGTCTAGTCTATAGTCTAGTCGATAGTCTAGTCTATAGTCTAGTCTATAGTCTAGTCTATAGTCTAGTCTGATAGGCTATACTGTAGGCTATACTGTAGGCAATGGTTTTACCTATGTTCAGGAGGTATTGTTAACTACAGTCTTAACTCTACGGTCATGCCTTACTTTATCTACTATTGCCAACTGTAGCGCCCTCGAATGAAGATGGAGTTGTAATCTAAAAAATCAACTGTAGCAATAAAATATACAAAAAAAAAACAAACACATGTGGTGTTTAGATGGTCTTTCTATTGTCCTGTATGTTTTTTCTACAACTTTATTTTTCTATCTTGTCGATATTTTGGTAAAAGTGTTTAAAAAAGTCATTTATAGTTTTATAAATATCAGTGTGGCAATAAAAAAAAGTTGTTGGTTTCTGAGGGGAGAATTATAAAATTAAATAAACAATAAGAAAAAAATGGTATAAATAAATGAAAAATATATTTTCAAATAAACCATTAGACTACAAGTGTATTTAAAGTCTTAGTTTTGTACAAAACAATGACTTACTTAAGGGAATTCTAAGAACACCCGCGAGTTTGATATAAAGGTTAGAAGTTATACATAGGGATATCAAATTTTATTGGTGGCCTTAATTGTTCGGAAAATAATGTGGTTTCCGTTGAGGTTTAAAAAAAAATAAAGCCTGTTTTTTGTATTCATAACTAATAGGGATTGACTTTATAATCATATATTATTAGGCTTAAGTTAAATATTTTAAATGCTTCTATTTTGTTAATCTGAGTTGTTTTTTTTTATTTCATTTTTTTATAAATTAATATATTTTGGAATAATGATGATGTCAAAAATGTCTATAGTTTTCCTTATTCCAGAAAATCTTGTTTTACTACTGATGTTTAGTGAATGTTGTCATTATCCCACGCTTTCTTACTTTTCTACTTGGAATTAACTTGTCAATTTTCAGTTTAATTGCTAAATATTTTCTTTTCAATTTCTAGTTTTACTAACCTATTGATTGGCCTTTACAAATTATTAAGTAATTGTTTTAAAATGTCATCCTTTGTCCTTTTCCATTACTGTGGTGTTCTGTGTTTTTGTTTCACTTTTTTTGTTCTAATTTCTAAAAGTCATTTTATTTTCACTTCACTTTCCTAGTATTTTGCCAATTTTTGTGTTGTGGTTGCAGTGCAAAAAAGGTGTTTTTTCTAGTCATCCATTCAAATGAATGAATGGTCATTGTGCAAAAATATAGTTATTTTTGTGTTGCAATTCAATTAGCCAAATAGTTAGTAAGTGTTAGAATAAGTGAGTTTTTTCAGAAGCTAATTTGAAAGACATTTTAGTTAGAATTCCAGCAGCAGGTTACTGCTGTTTTTTTTTCAGAATTTATAGGGTGATTCTATTAATTTGTTAAATTTAATATGAAATGTAGAATCTCAGCAAATAGGTTGGAATTTCAAGGAAGCTGAGGTATTTGTAATTTTTTTAATTCAAAGGAGTGATTACCAAATTATTGATTTTAAGAATATTAGTTACAAATAATAAGAAATTATTTCAATACATTTCAAATTTCAAATGAGAATAGTTGAGAAAATGTCAACAAAAGTTTTCTTTAGAAATATTGGAATTTGTATCAGCATGTGTTTACTTAAATGTATAATTAAACAATTATATTGCTACCAGTTTATTTTCAAATAATACACATTTATAACAATTACAAAAACATTTAGTTTTATTAATAAATCAAATTATTTTTTAAATATTTCTTAACAAGTTCAACTCCTTTAACAAACCTGCAAACATTAATCGAAAAAATCAGCGAAATGTCAAAACAAACCAACTGACAAATTACCTCCAATATGTTATGTTTTAGCAAAAGTTAGAGAAAATACCACCTAAAGAAATTGTTGGCAACTAACGAATAAACATTATTTTTTTATTTAAATTGTTGACTAAATATTTGTCAACTGACAACAACAATCAAGCATTTGTAGCGTCAACTGAAATGTCTACAGGAAAAAAGAGGTAAATTTGATGTTTTTAACAAATATAAATAAAAGTTAACGAATAAAAACAGAGACAAATAATAAAAAAATAGTCAAACACACAAGAATTTTGCCTATTTACTTATAAAATACAAGCAGGCATTTACACTTAAATGTTAGTATTTATATATTGGGTAAGGGAACAAGTGTACAGACTAGATGGTTATATTTGGTATATCTTAGACTATGGACTAGGCGCGGATTCAGGCCAAGCGTTTAGGGTTAAAATTTTTTCTCGACCTCTGGATCCGCGCCTACTATAAACTATACTATATTCCAGGATGCATACTACTTAGACTTTACTCCAGACTATGGTCCTTAAATTAGACTTTAGTCTAAAGTTTAGACTAGACTATAGTCCAGGCAATATACTATAGTCCAAAATATAAACTAGACTAGACTATATTCTAGATTAGACTATGGATTCACACTAAAGACTAGACAATTATCTAGGCTATAGACTGACTATGATACTGATTTTTACTATATTATAACTTAGACTGTGGACTAGATTATATATTAGAATGTGATCCAGGCTATGAACTAGATTAAGGAGAGGGCTATTATCCAAACTATAGGCTAGACTATAGTCCGAACTATGAAATGTACTATAGTTTAAACAGTTGACTAGACTATACTTCATCCCGTAGACTAGACTATGCCCTAGATAATAGACTATGGACTAGACCATTGTCCACAAAGTTGAGTTGACTTTTTTCCAGTCTGTAAACAAGAGTATAGTCTACATATTTCAGACTATACACTAGGCCGTAGTCTAAGCTATTGTCTAAATTAGAGTACAGACCAACGTAGTCTATTGATTAGACTATAACCAGATTATCAACGGTAATGACTGTTCCATAGTATTGAGAACATATTAGGTGTATATACTAGATTATAGTCCATTCTATAAACTATACTATATTCCAGATTATATACTTGCCATAATCCATACTCTAAATATACTAGACTAGAGTCAGGACTATTGATCCGATTATAGCCTAGATTATCGTATAGTCATTGTCATTGGATTACATGGTAATCCAGACTACATACATATATGTATATATTATAGTCCAGAATATAGACTACACTGTAGGGCAAACAATAGCTCAGACTATAAATTTGTCAAAACTTGAAACAAGACTTTAGTCTACACTATATAGCAAACTATAATTCAAACTATACAATAGACTATAATCTATAATAAAGCCCAAATTATAATCCAGACTTTGGGATAAACTGCAAGATATTACTTAGGAAATAATTTTTTCTCTTACCTCCTCCCCAAACCATCAAGCATATAAAATAAATATCACACGAAAAAAATAACAACGTGTAAATCACTCCTTTCGTAACAAAAATACACTCGCGCACATACAAATAAACAAAGCAAACAAATATAGACAAAGTTGCACGCTCACCAACAACAACAACACAAAACCCCGAAAAATAAAATCCTTTCCTTCCTTTAAATAGCAACATCTCGCCATACAATTCAAAACAAATAACAATTCAAAAAAATGTTTATTTTTACAACAATCACGCTAAAAAAATACAACTTTAACAAAAAAACACACAACGAATTCCTATGAAAATGTCAAAAATTATAAACTCACACCATTAGCAAAAGCAATGAAGACAACGTTAAAAAAGGATAACACTAAAAGGCACTCTTACTCTTTCGTCAACCCGTTAATAGAGAAAAAAAGGAAAAGGACACACACCTAAGAATTTTTACCAAGAATTTCTCTTTCTTGTAGTTTTTTTTGGCATTTTTATGACAAAACGTGAGTGATTCTGTCATAAAAAAGAGTAAAAAACAAAGAAATGGTACGAGTATATTTAAGTTTTTTTTAGTACAACCGCTTGGCTAGCCAAGTGACTAACAAGTCAACCAAAGTAAAATAATTTTTTCTTGTTGATTTTTTCATTAACAACTCTTCTTTGACATCTTTAGAGGATATGGCCCTGAATTGGTGGATTATGAAGAAAATTTTTAGGGAATTTTAACACAAAACCAGTGACCAACCGCTGAGTAACTGGGGCAATAAATATGAACTTCTGCCAACTATAGCCATTACAAATGTCATATTTATTACATGTATAACTGGTCATCATCGTACACTGCCTGCTTAACACTCAGTTATTTTTAATAACTCTAACTAAATGTCAGCAATTTCCTATGTACGATATTGTTTGTGTATTATCACCATTTTGTACTTTTTCTCTTTTATCCTTTTAGGGTTTTTGTCTGTTGTGCTGCTTTTATTGTCCTTTAAACTGCGGCCTCATCCTCAATAAATATGCAACCCACGAAAAACCTTGAGTCATGCAACTCGTATGGGTTGCATAAAATTCTGCAAGTCTGTTTGTATGTTGTTAGTTGCATAAATAGTTGTAAGAAATTTTTACGTTATCTTCTGTAAATATGACCTTGTACAACAGGTAATGCTATCATCATTGCACGCTTATTTTGATAGTGGAAAGTAAAAGGACACATATTTCAAAGTATAAAATTTCACTGCCGTTCAAAACCCATATAGAAAATTTTATTACCAATGGGTTAAAATGCTAATATAGCAACTTTTTACTGGTAGATGACTTACAAAAACAACCTTTCAGAGGGAGGCATTTAAAGGCGTTAAATGTCACTGTAATTAAGAAAATTTTAAAACTTTGGATCGCCTATTTGTAAGTCAAGTTATACTAGTTCAGTTCTAGTTCAGTTCTAGTTCAGTTCTAGTTCAGTTCTAGTTCAGTTCTAGTTCAGTTCTAGTTCAGTTCTAGTTCAGTTCTAGTTCAGTTCTAGTTCAGTTCTAGTTCAGTTCTAGTTCAGTTCTAGTTCAGTTCTAGTTCAGTTCTAGTTCAGTTCTAGTTCAGTTCTAGTTCAGTTCTAGTTCAGTTCTAGTTCAGTTCTAGTTCAGTTCTAGTTCAGTTCTAGTTCTGTTCTAGATATTTCTCTTTTAAACAAATTGCTTGTAAATTTCAATCAAATTTTTATTTTATAAAAACCATAAAAATAATACAATAAATGAAAATGTTTAACGCTCCCTTCTCACATCCTCTTAAATTTAAAATCAATTTTTAAAATTTTTTTATGAATTTGAAAATTACACCCAAAGCAATTTCACAAAACGCAGACAGCTAAAAACAGATTTGTACAATAGGTCTAAAACACACTTGTCAAAATATTTAATAGCCCATAAGTTAAAAGAATATAAAGTTAAATAAAATTGATTTTTTTATATGGCAAGTATAAAAAAAAACATTAAATTTATAAATCAAAATTTTTATTTTATAGAAAATTGGTCTGGCAAGAGGTAAAGGCACAACCATGATAAAAAAACACTCATGTGAGTTCACAGCAAATACTAAACCCTTTTTTCTATGGTGGGATTTGAAACAATGCACCGCAATCTTGGGTAGTAAAAAATGTGAAACAAAAGGATTTTTATGACCGCTACCAATAATAATAACAAATACAAACATATAAAGAAAGTCAGAAGCAGAGATACAAGCGGCGGCGTAACCATTTTAGGTCGGCGGCGGCGGCTTATTATAGAAAATACCGGCGGCGGCTAAATTGTCGGCTCCATTTAACCTTTTCTTCAGAAATTGAACTTATAAGCGTTTATTATATTGAAAATAATAGTCTGTTATATAGAAACCTGTCTCTATGTAAGTTTTTTCTACAGAAAAATGAAAATTTATAGTAGTTTTCACAATTTTAATATTAGCACAATATTGTGTGGCAACACTTTTCAATTTGCAATAATAATTTAAAAAAGTGGCAACTCCGTTCAAATTGGTGAATTTATTTTCCGAAATACATGTGTGATTCCAATCTTTATCAGCGGCTACGTTTAAGCCGGCTTAGCTTTTGAGCCGAAAAAAGACGGCGGCGGCGCGGCTTGAAAAATATTACCGGCGGCCAGCCGCCGCTGATTTGAACCGTTTCGGCTTGTATCTCTGGTCAGAAGGACCAACATTTTCAGCGATTGAACGAAAGCAGAAAAAATTGCACAAATCACAAATAACTTGTAACGGTTATGGCAAAATCACATTCGCCGATTAAATTATATATTTTATTTGTAAAGACTGTTAAAGAAAGAATAATAAGCAAGTTTGGTTATTGATGATAAAAAGGGTGCATATTTATTTGTTCCTTCTGTATGTAACACAACAAAGTAGATATTTGTAAAACTCAAAAGTTTCTGTTAGAGAATCTAGAACAACTTATTTTATTTTAGGATCTTAAATAAAAAGGGGAATAGTTTACAATCTGGCCTATAGGCTATATTCTGGGTTACTATAGGCTATCATCTGGAATGAAAACTGCACTATTTTCGATAGAACAAGAGTGGTACAAAAACATTTACAAACTTAATATATTCTGCCCTTTATTTTGCCTCATATACACACACCAAAACCATAAATTAAATTTAATATTTTTTTTACAATTTTATATATTTTTCACATGTCATATCAATATTGCGTCGCAGTCCCAATTACTTATTTTATCCATATCTATCTCCCACAAAAAGGGTAACATAATAAAATAAAATAAAAAATCATAAAATTCCAAAAAGGGTTTAATGTTTAAAACAATAGCATAACCGACTAAAGGGGGTGTTGGAAAGGGTGTGACGCTACAAATATTAATAGAAAAATTAATAACGATTTGATTAAAAAACCAACAAATTTAGCCTCAAAATAACTTGTGAAAGATTGTTAAATTCGACAATAGTGCTTTACCTTGACTGCAACCCTTATAAGAGCAAAAAACATTAGTTTCTACTTTTTTACTTTTTAATTTTTCCTCAAATAGACATAGACATATTAATATTAACAAATGACATAATTAACAGGTAACAACCCATTACATAGTTTTTACTGAAACATAAACACAAAATAAACCCTTATTTATCCTTTAACTTAACCCTAAACGAAAGGCTTTACTTAACCAATAGTTTTTTATACGTTAACTAAAACTATGCAATTTTCCTGGGAAATTACATTGTTGTGTAACCCTTAAAATTCTTGCAATTTTTTTTGTGGAAATTCATAGAAATTTCGCAATAAAAAATAATGTTTTACGCATTTTTGCCGTAATCCTTTATTACTTAAATTTACGCCTTTTTGACTTCTTAATTAGCGTGTAAAAAACTGACTGTTTACTATTACAGAAAACCTTGACTTTTGTCTATTTTTTGTCGAAAAAAAAATATAAAGGATTTACTAACGAAAAACCATTTTATGTGTCTGGTTAAAAGTCAATGTTATTCCTTTGTGTTTTTTATAGTTTTATAGGAACTGACTAATAATTTATTATATTGCAAAACCATGAATATTAAAAAATATGTTTTAAGACTTACCTAAGATGTTGAAAGGTGAAGACATGTTGATAAGAACTTAAGTAAGATCTGTAAAAAAAATAAAAAATACTAGACAATTTCATTAAAATCACAAAAACTCATAAAAACAAGAAAGAATATAAACGGGGGTTAGGTGAAAAATTGGAGCGATATTAACCATTTTCAATAGGATTCGTCCTTGGTGCTAAATTTCATACAATTATCTCGAAAATTGCGACCTGTACTTTGCGCACAAGGTTCACATGGGCTGCCAACCAGCCAGACGAACGGACATAGCTTAATCGACTCGGAAAACGATTCTAAGCCGATTTGTATACTTTAAGGTGGGTATATGACGAATATTTTTGTATATTACAAACATCAGCACAAACCCAATATACCCTCGCCACTAAAGTGGTGTAGGAAATATGTGACTGTTATCATTCTGCACTCAACAGCAAACAAAAAGAGGTTTGTAGTTCCTTAAAACAAGCTTAAATCGAGAATCTAACGATGAACTGACCTGCGGAAGGTTACTTTTGTGTTTAATCTGGTACCAACCTATCTATCTATTTATTTATTTATCTATGTATCTATCTATCTATCTATCTATCTATCTATCTATCTATCTATCTATCTATCTATCTATCTATCTCTCTATCTATCTATCTATCTATCTATATATCTATCTATCTATCTATCTATCTATCTATCTATCTATCTATCTATGTAAAGGCAGACTTCATTTTTGTCTTTATATGATCCGATTGCTGGAAAAATCAGAAGTTATATCGTAAAATATTTTTAATGATATATTTGCTAAAATATCGAAAATGTATTAAGAAATGTTTTTGGTTACTAAGAAAATAGACACATGTTGAAAAAAAAGACAAATGTTAATAACAGCTATTCCAAAGAGGAACAGGAAATTGCACATTAGAACATATGCCCCTGTTCATCTTAGCTATTCTTTCCTTACGTTAAAATCTCTTTTGAATTTAACCAATAAAACTCCTTCTGTACAATGACATCATCATTGCCCGACTGGAATAGTTGTAAAGTGGAGACAATATTTTCATTGTTTTCAAACTTAAAAAGAAGAAGGCCACACATTGAAATCCTCTACTAAACGACGATGACGAGGATGATGTTATACTGTGGCTTAGAGAGCCAGCTACTTGGGTAGTTGGAATTTTTGTTAAATGCTTAAAAGAGTTTTCCTAGCAAGGCAACCACACACATGCATAGAATACAATCCAATTGTTGCTTAGTTGGGTTGTTCTTCATATTGGTTCTTTCTATTTTAGTTGCAGCCAACACAATGTGGCAATTTTCTTGGCCAAAAATACAAAACACATAGAGACAGAGCAACCTTAAGACAATGGCTCTGGTGACAATATAATTTACTTTGGTTTTATTGTCTTAAAATGTTCTTTTATTTTTCGTAAATCTTTTCTATTGGAGAAATGTATTAGAACTTTAGCAGAGAATGAATTATGACGGTCATTTATAGTGACTGTGACAACAATTACGAAAGGAAAACATAATTCTAAATGTTCTTTTATATTTTTTTAACAACTATTTATAAGAATTTTATTATATTTTATTTTATTTATAATAATGATGATGTTGATGACGCTATAAGTATATATTTTGCCACTATTTAAGTAGCATTGTTTAGTTTAAGTAGCAATTTTATTTATTTTTGTTTAGTCTAAATAGAGTGTTTGTGTGTGGCATATATGTATGAAAGAATTGGCTTGCAACACGCAGTTTTATTTAGTAATATTTTTATTTTGATTTATATTGCGGATATAGATGGCAGTTATGTTAAAAACACTATATAAAATATTTTATTAAGCGAGAGATATTATATAAGAAAATTGAGCATGTTTTTATTTGAAAATATTTTTAAAAACACCATAGATATTTTCCATGTAGTTTATATAAGAAAAACAAAGAACAACAGGGACAGATAAAGTTAAGGATTACATATTTTGATTGAAGCCGAAGTTAAGGAAGGACTTAAAGGAATCTACTTTTAGCGGAAAAGTAAGGGTGCTCACAGATTATCGTACGATTAGTGATTTAAGTTTTAGCTATTTAGGTAGTAAGTTGTTTAGTTAGTTAGATAGATAGATAGATAGATAGATAGATAGATAGATAGATAGATAGATAGATAGATAGATAGATAGATAGATAGATAGATAGATAGATAGATAGATAGATAGATAGTTAGTTAGTTAGTTAGTTAGTTAGTTAGTTAGTTAGTTAGTTAGTTAGTTAGTTAGTTAGTTAGTTAGTTAGTTAGTTAGTTAGGTAGTTAGTTAGTTAGTTAGTTAGTAAGTTAGTTATTCAGTTAGTCAGTTAGTTAGTTAGTTAGTTAGTTAGTTAGTTAGTTAGTTAGTTAGTTAGTTAGTTAGTTAGTTAGTTAGTTAGTTAGTTAGTTAGTTAGTTAGTTAGTTAATTAATTAATTAGTCCTGGAGTATTTGATAATGATCCACTCATCCACCACTACAAACATACCATGTCCCAAAAAAGTGCCGCCATATATAAATCCCATAACTACCCTTTACATTTTGGCCCATAAAAATGTTTCCAACAATTGACCAAAACGATAAAAAGCAGAAACAGAAAAAAACTAAAATTGTATATAATTTCTTTGATGAAAACATAAAAATAAATGCGCAACAATAAAAATAACGATGAAATTGTATAGAAAATCATTTTAAGCAAAACAAAAATCTTTATCGGAATCTCATATGAGGAAAGTATCGTACTGGAGATTGTTAAGCATTTATTGGTAGGTCAGTCATTTACCATGTGATTTCATTTTAAATGCTTATTTTATTGTCAAGAAAATGACGCCAAAGTGGCCGAAAATAAAAGAAACGACACAAATGCCAACTAAGTACCTTTTCACAAAACAATTTGGCCAATGGTCAATGGGCATTTGGAATGGGGATGGAAAGGGGAACAAACAAAAGTATTATTACTCAAAAGTTTTGATAACTCCACTTATACCAGCATACAATACAACTCTTAATAGCTTAAGTATGAAACATATAGTAAAAATGTCTAAGCTTTTAAATGTCTAGAAATCAGTAAAAGAAATTTATACATAAATACGTAATAAAATTCAAATGTATTTGTGATAAAAATCAAATGTAGCATTTGCAAAATTATAAAAAAAAGAGAAGTATAAAAATAAAATCAAAATAAAATTAGATGTTAAATAAACTTTAGTTTGTTTCGTAATTTCTTTATTCAAAAGTTGAAGCAGCGGATATGAAGACAAAAAGTACTCGTAGTTAAATCAAGGGTATGAATACAAAAGTTTTACTAACGTTTTCCTGTAAATGTGGCTTTCAACACAAATACACCCTTGTGGCCGGCCATTATGGTTTAAATGTGGCAAGGGACAAGGAAAAAATAAAAGAAACGATGAAGTAAGGGTTTAAGTGAACTTTATTTACATTTTATTGGAAAATTTTTATAAATTTGAATTTTATTGAAATAATTTAATATTTTATTTAAATTTTTTAAACAAATTATTTAACACTTCTAATTATAAAAATACATTATTTCCAAAGAATCACACTTTATTTCATAACTTGTACTTAAAATTCTTGTTAAACTATTGCAAACGACATGGTTATAATTGCAAAAACCAAAACTCTACATGTAGTCCTCCCCACTTAAAAAAAACACAAATTTCTTCAAAACTAAATATAAATTCTTGTTAAAGGATTTCTGTAAAATAAAAAACCAAAAAGAAATTTAAATTCCTTTAATTGTAAATTAGGTACAATTCAAAAATAACAACAACAATTTGACTCCCTATTGGGTAAATGTAAAAATTGTCTGTGCAACAATTCAAAAAAACCAATAAAACAAAAACTCTATGGCAATTAAATTGTACATTATCACCAAAGTAACAAAATAATTGAGACATTTGCCAGGACATAAGAACGAAGGAACTAACAAACTGTTTGTGTAGGAGTAAGAATAGAAATTATTTATCACAAGTCACAACAGTTTTTCCCCATAAAGTACAAAGAGTTTAAATGTCAGTTAAACGATCTTATATTTAAAACGTTCAAAACACAACAGGACATTAATGTCAAGTCTGCTCCCTACTTTTATTTTAGGTTTCTTCTCTTGTTTTTATGGAAATTTATACAAGTCTGCAGGACATTTGTTCTTATTGTTGTTGTTTTTTTTTAACTTGTATTAATTTCTAATAAACGATACAAATAAAATGTTGTTGCATGTCGGTTTTTTCTCTTTCAATTTTAAGGTTTTTAGGTTGAGTAACATTTTTTAGGGTTTATATGGAAGATTTGCTTAAGATCACGCATTTTTTTGTTACCCAAAAAAATGTATTCAGGTGACACTTGATGACATGTCTAGCAGATAGTAGAGAAATAGGATACACTTACTGCAACTCAAATGATAGCTCAATTAAAATTCTCGGAAATTGTCGGCTTTTTGTGTCAACTTCCAAAGGTGTCTGCTGTTTTGATTTGTAATAATTTCTATTTTAGAATCTACAAATAAATGTCGTTCTTTTTTGGGTTATTATCAGTAGACATAGATAGTTTTCGGGCGGTTATTGTGGTTTTAATACTTTAAGGGTTTCTATTTGGTTTTCAGGTTTTTGTATAACAATTTCATTTTCGATTTTTTTTTATTTCTTAGGACCATCTCTTGTTGCTAATCTGTGAAATTTATGTTTATGGGTTTGTTGAGAATTACAACACTTTTATTAAAATAGAATTTTTAAAATGAAATTAAGTGGCCGAAATAGAGATGTAAATCGTTATAATGTGATGTTTTCTCAAAACATGTTGTTTATAACTTTCTCTTAGGTTCGTTATGTTATGGTTTTTAATTACTTTGTTGTTCCTGTGAAATGACGATTAGTTTTTACAACTAAACAGTGTTTCATTATTTATTTACTAAATGCTGTAGCAAGATCAACTAATTCTTAGCGAGTTTTGGTTACAAGACGTTAATAATCGTTTTCTCAGTTTTGGCAGTTGTACGAGGAAGGACTGAGAGAGATTCAAATCTGTGCGACTCCGCTACTGTGATAAATGATCTCGCAGAATATGAAAAATAATATCTGGTTCCATATTGAACGATATTATCCTCAAATGTTTGGATCATTTGTAAAGGATTATATCGCAACTTAAATCTCTTAAAATTCTATGTAGCGCTCATTCTTGATCATTAATTTCCACCACTAATTGAAATGTGTCTATATTGGGGTCATAGACAAATTTAAAAAGGCATTCCCTTGACTTGAGGGTTTTTGACATTAAACGCGGAAAAATTTTGTTTTTGGACCTGCACTTATGCAGTGCATTGGGTTAGTACTAGAAATATAGGCTATAGGAGGGGGAATAGAAGGTGTAGTGCCTGTGGACATTTCATTCAAATCTTCTTACATCGAAATTGGCAGGGAATACCTCTATAGGAAGTGTGTTCCACATACGAACGGTGTGACTAAAGAATGAATTATCTCTGTAATGCGTTGTGCGGTCCACTGTCTCGATGATGCGTACTCGATGAAAGTCGTGTGTTGCGCAAGAATATACGGATATCGGGAACAAGTTTCCTAATTTCAAACAAACATACTCAATTGTAATATCGATAGAATACTGAATTACTGCCAACGTTGCGACGATGCTCCAGTATATCAATAGAAATGGATACTCTACTGTCCTTGCTATTGGAAAGATCTGTTCGTAATATACGTAGTGGCTGTGGTTTAAATTCAAACTCGTGGGAAGAGAATGTTCGTTTAAAGTCTGATTCACACTAAAGCCTATAAATCGGGTAAGCAGGGTGCTGTTGTCAAGACAACAGATACTTCAAAGAGAGTCCCACAGGGACTTAGTGTTGAAAATGAATACGAGATAGATTTAGGGGTATGTGTACCTTATAAAGATACTTAAAGTGAGGGCAGTGCTGGGTTGAATTCTGATAAATGCTAAAAATATCCTTTCTTGTCCTTGTATGTTTAATGTTTACATTGTTCATACGAAACCCACCACATTATGTTATTTTTCTTACAACTAAAAGGAACTTATCTAAACACAAGCATCCTTTAATTGAAAAAAAAACATCTAATTTAACTGAAAAATAATTGTCTCTTAATTTATATTACAAAAATATATTCAACAAGTTGTCTCTGGCACTACTTTACAATTTATGTTAATAATATAACAATTTACCACAATATGTAAATCCTTTTACAAATTTAACTTTAGAATTTCCATAAATTTTTTCTTTCACATTTTTTTTCATAAACTCTAAAAATTTTATTTACTTTATATTTATGAGATTTAACAACATTGAGTTGAGTCGGGTCACACACAGCAAAAGTAGCATAATAAAGCCTTCAGGGTATATCAGGCTTTAAAACGGATTTCAAAATACTGGCATTTTATTATGTTACTCTAGTAACATTATTCAGTCATACTACTAACTCAAACTACAGCTGCTGCCACTTCTATATTTCCAACTTTTTGCATCACAAGTATCATCAGTAGTATTTTTCTTTTGTTGGTGTTTTTTTCTCCCAGTACTTTTCTGGAGCTTAACTGCAATATATACATTTTGTAGAGAATTCTAGGTATCAAGTAGTATAAATTTTTTTCTAAGTTTTATTTTAGTTATTTTTCCAACTTTTTTTTTTGCACAATGCCTGGTTGTCCTCAGTGCTATTGCCATTGTGGCCTTGCTTATGTGGGATGCTTGATACAAACCCCAGATAGTATGCCAACATCGACAACAAACAAACGACAGTTACTTAGTTAGTCTGACTAAACCAACCGAGCTAAACCACCCAACCGTGCAATCATAGGATAAACTAAATCCTTCCAAGTGACTCTTCTCTATGCACAATATTCTCTATACATGTGTACGAGTATGAAAGTATGTGTTTGTATTCGAGTAACATTTTTTTCTCAGGATAAGTATCAACAAAACACTAACATCACATAAAGTATGAAAGATTTTTTTACTTCGTTTTTTTTTGCATTTTTCATAGAATTCATAGAATAAACTTATACATTCACAAGTACTTGTTTACTATATATACATATATGTATGTATACAGAGAAGGATACAAGGACTTGTTTGCTAATTTTTTTTAGAATTTTGTTTTCTGTAGCATCTCCTTTGTTATAGGAAAGTGATATGCACGTATGCATATGGCTGCTTTCGAAGGACCCCATATACGGCCAGTTTTGTGTCGGAGGATATACTACATATGAATATAAGGTCAGCATTAGATATGAGCAAGGAACAACAACAGCATACAATGAACTAAGCCAACAACTAAAAACAAAGTTTCACATATTGCAGTAGTATAGACAAAGATGAGTGGGTGTGGTCATTATCAACGATATACATATGTATCTCCAACTACGAATGCTTGCTCCTTATACAGGTGGTGGCAAAAAATCCGATGCTTTTTTAAAAGAAACTGGAAAATTTTGTTCCATATTTAAACATTAGATTCATGGATAAAGCTCTAGTTTTCTGTATAGGTACATCCATATCTACCATTATCGAGAAACCAATACAGTTTGAGGTAGATTTTGGAAACCTCAATACTTCTTATCGATTTTAACTACTCAGCAGTTAATAATCCAGAATCATGAAAACATTGAATAAATATCTAAGATTCTTACCTTACAAAGTGCTAGATATGCAGGAATTAATAGATGGACTTTGAAAAACCACAGGGAAATGGAAACCCCAAACTATATTGTCAAGAAATCAATAAACAGAAAGAAAGTTGAATGTGAATTTGAATTGGAATTTTTCTAAAATGTGGTAAAAAGAGCCATATTTATGGTGTTAAATATAGAGATATGAACTTATATAAGTAGGTTTTATTTGACGAAGATCTTTATCAGCCATACGTTGAACTTTTTTAATGACTCATCACCGCTCACCGGTTATACCGTTCCATGTGCAAGCACTTTGTTCAAGTCCTCGAGCTATATTATTTCTGACCTTAGCTGCTCGCTACTTAACTTTCTAAATGCCTAAACATCCGTTTCATTTACACACATGCAGATGGGAAACATGAATCCATCAACTAAGCAGAGGGATTTCCCTTACACAAAGTGAGAACACAGAAAATCTGAATATACCCGAACAAATAAGGAAAATTCAATGGTATCATTAAATTAATATGTCGTCCATCTTCATTGAACCCAGAACTCTTCTCATTTACCAGACACATTCATAGAAAAATAACATCCAACAAACTCACTCTTCCTTTACGTTTGGGTTACTTGACACAAACTTGTTTCCCCCTTAATTTCACAGTCACTCCTCTGTGGGTATCTGTTGTATCTACAAAAGAACATATCTTATCCATATTTTTTGGCATTACTGTGTATCAGTCTTTAAATCACTGAACCCCCAACTGAACCCCCAAAGGACCTAAACAATAATCAGAACAAAATAAAGTACGTAAAACCATGGGCTACAGGTTCATAGTTTCAGACATTACCTAAGGCGAATATGAACTTAGGTAATTCTCGAGTTCAACATGATGTCCAATTCATCAAATTATAGATCTTTTTCGCGCTAAGCTCGATAGCCAAAAACTGTATCAACCGTTTGGGCCAATTTGCTGCGACTCGAGCTCTTTGCAATGCAAATAGTCCAGAAACGATCCTTACCTTAAGATCTGAGTTATTTGTAAGTTAGTCTTTGGAAATAAGAGTGGAAGGATAAGCTTTTCAATATTTTAGTTTCGAACAAATGTTGTTTTATTAAGCGAACGTTTTTAGGTGCTCATTAGCACTTACTTTTTTTGTCACTGACTATTGCGACGTTTTCTATGTGACAATTTTTTTGTTTGCTTAACATTTTGTTCTTTCTTCATGGCATTATAACTCGTGGCATTAAACAATATTACACTATTGTCTCTCTACTGGCGTGAAACGTATTTTTATTTTAGCACTTTAATGTTTCTTACTCCTCTCGGTATAGCCTCCACCATCTGTATTACAGTTGCCAACAGCCATCTTTATAATTTACAATTTTGACGAGTTAATTCATGCCATGTTGTTGTACGAAAAACAACTGAACTGTAGAGAACAACAAAAGCAAAAAAAAAATAAAATAAAAATATTATAGTCGTATTCAACTTGGCTAACAAGTTGTTTGTTCTTGGTTTAAACAAAAAAAAGAGTTTGAATAATGCTGCTACATACTACAATTCATGCTGCTGGCTCTGTTGCTCTGCTGTTTATTAATCACATCTTGTCAGAGTGACAATACCAATTTTACATTTTCATTTTATGGTGTTAGCCACTGGGTGACAGACATTAAATAATTAATATTGGTTTATTGTTGTAAGAAATTTAATTATGCATGTTCGTATAAAAGTTTAACATTTACATGAACATGTGAACGATGATCGCAGAAGGTATCAATGAGGAGGAGATGGTGTGTACCAGTTGGAGAATGGGAAGTTTCTGAAGTTTAGAGAAACATAAAGAGTATTTATATGGAAATATTATAGCTGATTTTAGGACTGTTTTATCCTTTGTTATTTCTTCATATTTTGAAAATATCATTAGGTTTGTTGTTTTTTTCCAAACACTTAGTTAATTAACAGATCTTTCTCTTATCAATTTTCCTTTTTACATTTTTATAATTTAATTAAAAAATTTCACCCAATTTGCGATTACAAAACACTTTGTAAAAAACGTTTACAATCTTAACTCTTTTACTACAAAAATACTCCAAATACACCCCTTTAAATTTTATACATGCACAAAAAATACATCGAAAACGAAAAAATAACAATTCATACTACTAAAATCCCACTTGTGTTTAAATCAAGCATAACGATGATAGATTCACTCACTCAAAGAAATCACTGGATATCATACATCAAAGCTGTACACCAATATGCAATAAGTACACAATCCTTGTACTTTACTTTACACATACATACACCCCTATATAAATCCTTATACTCACATGAAAATGTTTCCATTCTTTGCACTTTTTTTTGTTGCATTTGTGTTGTTTTCTTTAGGATATAAAGTGATTTGATATTGACACTGGTAAACATGTAAAAATGTTCCAATACAGAAAGAAAAGAAGGAAAAAAAAGGAGTACGAAACACCCGCTTAAAGGAGTATTGTATTTTTCATCATTAGAATAGCAGTAGGAAAGAAGAACTTGCTATGAAAACATTTTTAAATAAACTGCAAAAATCAAAAGAAATAAATAAAGAAAAAACGATGCGTAAAAAAATTAAGAAAAAAAAACTATTTTATTTTTTAATATTGTAGTTGATCTAGTTCCAATAAATGCTACCGATGCAAAGGTATTTCCTAGTTACAAACAAACATACCTGTAGTCGTTCATATTAACAAACAAGTGTTTTTGTACACTACACTGGAACTATTGAAAAGAGGTAAGGTTTGTAAAAGTTGATGCTTTATTAAAAAAAACCAAGGGTATACCTTAGGCATTCGAAAGATGTATCGAGAGAAAAGTTTTGTATATTGAGACTGTATGATGTTGGATCATGGTTATAACCATATTAATATTACAGTTAAGTTACAAATTGGAAACAACCCATATAGGTTGTTACCGATCTTTTTATTATACCCTATAATCGATCACTTAGTTTATCCGTACCTAAGAAATTTTTGCATGAACTCAAACTATCATGAACAGTGCTCTGTAATGAGTCATAAGAACTCCTAAATTTTTAAATGATCTTGCTCATCTTATGAATGATCAAACTATATATCAATAACATTTAATGGAATATTCGAATACACAAATAAACAGGAGAGTTTTCATAGAAGTTTGCATAGTATTAGATCCTGCCTGTAGGCGATAGAAATCTCAAGTTGTCATTAAGTTTAGATCCAAATATCTCATCAAGGTAGCTGCCAATAGATCAGCGGCTAGATCAAGCCATTTATACTGAGTATCCTGAGTATGAGTATACTGTTATGAGGTAAGATGATGACGTTGGTGATATAAAGAGCAGATCTTGTTGTGTCATGCTCATCTGCTTGTTCTTTCCATAATGGTCTCTATGCGCAGGAACACAAACAAATGTCAGATTCAAGCCTTGATAAATATTTCTAACATTATCTGATTAATAGAAAAATAGTAGAGTTTTGTCAAAGTAGTGTCGATTGACTATCGATAAAAATGTCTATGTTGCCTCGAATATTGAAATCATATGTACTACAGTTTACTAGTTTACAGAATATACTGGAACAAACTCCACACTTTATTATTAAACTATCTGTAAAGATTCTCGATCTTAAGTGAAACTCTGATTTTGAAAACTAATAAGTAACTAATAAAAACTGGTTCAAGATTGAAACTTCCAGATGACAAAATAACTTTTCAAGCTTTCAAATATGTCGGTAAAATCATCAGAATTCCCATTAATATTGCAATACTTACTTTGTTCAAAATGTGTCATTTTATATCTTTAAACATTAGCAAATATTAAGAAAAACCTATTTTTATACTAATCGTGATGTACATAAGTCTTGTTGATGATGTTAGTTGGTCCCCTTGGAGCTTATACTATACTCGACTATAGTTACGCCTTAACTATAATAGGGTTTTCTTGTTTGGACTGACGTAATGCGATCAATTCAGAAACGATCCTCTGCTTTAAAACAAATATCGCCCAATAAAGAGAGAATTTCCTTCAAGGATTCTAGAAAAATTTCAACAAAATTGTAAGAATTCGTTTAACTTACAAATCGGACGAGTAATGTTTCTAACAATTCTCTAATACCGACAACATCCTTTTCACCAACTTTACTTTTCTCTAGAACCTTTTGTATATCATACTTCATACTAGAAATATTTGTAAAGATGGCGTTAATGATGATGACGGTGGAGATGTTGTTGTTATTGCTGTTGATGCCACCCGCTTAAACCTTTATCGTTTCCTGTTTATTATTGGTAGAATACGTATCCGCACTAACTCGGTTTACCCGTTGTGTTTGTGTATTCATGGTTCTTTACATGGGTTTGCGTGTTATATTGATTTCTAGCAATATACTCGAACATGACGATAACTATGATGATGATGCGGAACCACTCCATAAAGAAAATGGAGGAAAGATTCATGCACACAAGTATCTATATAGATATGTATATGAGTGGGTATGTGTACTTATATGAGGTAGTGAGTGCATGTTTATGTTTTTATGCATTGGGATTTCCGTACCCTTTTGCATTTGTTGCCAAAGGAATTGTATGTTATTGCATTGCGTTTTAAGTTTTAAGCTTTAACAGTTTTACGATATCGTTTGCAAATGTTGTTATGCTTTTTCGTTTGTTCTTTCCTTATTTTGCCTAGTTTTATTTTTGTAAGCAGGATTTTTCTTTTCGTTTTACTCGTTTTGCTGTATGGAAGTAAGGTGGGTATGTTATGTTCTAAATTGAGTTTGTAGCAATTACAGGACCTTATTTATAAGGCGTCTGAATTACGTAAATATATCTAAGCCCGGAGTCATTAGTATTAAGCTTTATGAAAACTTCAAATGACTTTGGTTTCATTTTGACTGTCAAAATGAAACCTTATGCAAACCAGAAGTTACCGACTAGGAATGACTGGGCCGCAAACACTGCTCTAAAGGACAGCGTGATCTAAATCTATACTGATGGCTCAATGACAGAAAGGGGCCCGGGTTTGGGAATGTTCTCCGAAAAACTGTCTCTTTGAATCCGTAATTGTTCCTGGACTTAATCCTTGCGCAAAAGGATATTCACCCTCATCTTCTTAAAGGTGACTCTAAGAGAGATGGAACTGCTGTGGTCCACTCTGCCAACGGATAGGACTAGGACTCTTTTGTGTCTAAGTAAGAAATCTAACTGGTATAATTACTGGGCACTGTATGATTGAACATATGTGGAAACGTATAAGCTTTCCAACTAATAGCTACTGTAGAAGCTGTAGGAATTGGAATAGGTACAACACCTTTAATGTGACTGCCCAGTCTTACAAGAGCATAGACTACTTTACCTTGATAGAGCTTTTGTCCATGATCTGAACTGCCTCAAAGATGCCTGACTAGTAAACATGATCGGTTTTATTTGGAATACCGGCTGGTTTTAACGAAGACCGCAAGGAGCAAATAATCAGTGGAATTAGGGAGAGAAGCCATTCTCTTAACGTAAGGGAATGGCGATTCTAAGGGTATTACCGTGAGCCAGCCACAAGGCTTCCGAGAGAACTCATTAACTAGATAGCAACCCACTTAACCTTCCAACCATAGATTGTGTCATCTGAATCCCGTAACCTTTAAATCTAGCATACCCATTTAACGTAGGGTATTTCAACATTCCAATTTACAAGCTCCAAGATTATATACACTTGCTTAAAAACTCCCTAAAGCCAGTACTTTATGTGATTTCGTTTCCGTTTCTCCTGCATTCTTTTACATATATGCCCCTACGTCGTCATTGTCGTGTTTGTTGTTGCTGAAGTACTTGTAATGTTTTTCAACATCATCTGGTTTTACTCTACACTTATTTTCTTCTTTTTCTCTATACCCCTTTTTATTGTTCCACTGTAAGTTTGTTGGTTTTTTTGTTTTCGTTTATGCCATATTTTTTCTACTTTTAATTTGCAACGTATTTGTAACTGTCAATTGTTGATTGCCACCATTTCGTTTATAAAATTTTTTTAAGCCCACTTTTTTATTGCATTGCAGCACGATTTGCATACAGCTATAAAAAAAGTTTAACAACCTGCTGGAGTATCGTTTGGTAAATCTGTACACAAAGTGTTTATGAAGCATTAAGATACGAATACCTTTGGCAATATTGCCTGTTCAAGTAACATAGTATTTACTTCTTAGTATCTTAGTACTGCTACTCTTACACAGTTTTTTTCTCTAGGTATTTTATGCGAAAAAAAAACTTATTGGATTTTTGTAAAGCTATACTTTTAGCAGAGGGAGTGAGTATTGTAGAACTTAGTTCTGTCTTTTTTTGAAAATGTAGAGCAGATTTTCTTAAACAAGATTTAGTTTAGCATTAAATACCGGAAGACATTGTGTCTGCCACAATAGATTCTTTGTGTTTTACACTAAGTGTTGTACAAAGGTATGGAATCTTAAGAGTAGGTAAGTAGTACAAATTTATGCTAATTTATCTTGAGTAGATCAATTTAGTAAAGAAAATTTACTAAATAAACAATGAATAAACCAAAATAAACTAACAATCCTAGTAAGTACTAGATTATATTTCAAAACAAACTACTCATATGCACACGATTTTTATCTGTGGCATTAAGCCCAGGCTTAAAGATTACAGCAAGTGTAAACCATACACATGTTTTAGCAAATAAAAAATTACACAATACTTTTTTTAGGAACCCAGAAATATTTGCATATTTTTAGATTAGGGCCTTAAGCAGCAAACACTTGTTCGAGCTAAAGGATAATCCGTTAGATTCACATTACATTCCTGCAGCAGTTGGTCTTTTGTTTTGTTCGTTGCAGAAGGAACAGGTTGTTTTTGGCGGCTCTTTGTCTTTGGTATAGTTTAGTAGAAGACTTAAAGTCTAACAATTCTTAAAAGAGAGATTCTTTCTTTAAACATATCTTTTGATTATTTTTAACGAAAATCCTTTAAAAATAAACAAAGTTTTTTTTTCATTGTTAAAGTATAAAGAAATTCGATTTTCTTTGTATTTTTTCAAAAACATTTTCATTGTTTTACTTTTGCAAAGAATAGAGTATTTGGTTTAAATGTTAAACTAAATAATAGTTCCACAATGGCAACGTGGCTTTTATTGTATATTTCAAGTGGTTGATATTGTTTTACTAATTTGTTGAACAATGTTCCAAAGCGCCAGCTTAAGGTTTCTTAAAATTAAATTTGAAACTAAAGAAGTCTTCTTAAGATTATTACTAGTTCTTTGGAAGATGAGGTTAAAAGAAACTTTAAAATATTATAAAGTATCCTTATTTAATAAGAAACCTGATGAAGTCTTAACTCAAATAATTTATTCAACAATTTTTGTCAATTTGCTTTGAAATTATGCGTTATTTAAGATAGAGACTATTGAATATAAAGTCTCAATATTAACATTTAAAATGTTCCTACAAATCATATATTTTCTTGTTAACAAATATCACGTGTCCTTAATTTTAAATGTCGTTTCAGTTTTTTTATTATTTTCCATTGTTTAAAATTGTGTCTCTTATTTGTTTTCTCCTACTACTACTTACTTCCAAGTTTTTTTTTCAATTAAGTACATCATCATAAGAATCAACACCAATTTAACATTCCAAAACATTTCTCAAATGACAATGCCAATGAGCCAGAACATTGTACATTGTAGATACGTTAAATCTTTCCAAATAAGTGTCATGACATAACAAAACACTAGTCGTCAACAATAGTAGCAACAGAACAACAACAGCAACAACACAAGTGTTTAAATAAAAATCTACTACTACAACTCTCAATAAATATCACTGTTTAAGCTTTAGAGCACTCATCAATGTCAAATGTCACGGAATAATAGCAGCACAAGGCGTCACAAATGAATTTATCCAAGCTGGAAAAAACAAGTGTTTAATTTTGTTTCATTCATGTGTTTTTTTTTTTTTTTTTTTTTTTGTTTTCTATTTTATTTTTTGTTGCCTTTACGTTCTACTTTTTATATAATAAAATGTCCTTTAAACTTAACTGCCACTTTAGCAATTTTGTTTGGGTGTTTGTGTGTAAGTGTTTCACAGTTTTAGTTAAGTTTATAGACTTCAAGTAGAAGAGACTGACTGCACAAAATATTGTTACAAAAAAATCAAAACTTTAGCATAGAAATTGAGTAGTGAGGGGAAGACAGCGACTTTTAATGTGTCCTACATTTAAATGAAATAGAAATTAGTCTTCGTTTTAGCTTTAAAAAATGTAAACTGTATGACTACATAACTTCAACTCTACGTAGGCTACTTAAACATTCGTCGCTCTTTGCCGAATTGTCTACTCAACATAAAGTATTCTTCGTTGAAGTAAGTTTTCTTAAATGAACTCTAGAACTATCGAATTATTCTTGATTTCTTCAGCATTATTGTTTTCCCTCAAAAGCATGATGATTTGCACTTACTCACATTTCAATGACTGCTACTTACCGCATACATTACTTAGAAATTACTTACAAATAATATATTATGTAAGTACTTATTTTTTGGTCTTGGCATATTGTTTTCTATTTTTGTTTATAACACAAAGGAATTTACTTTGTGGTAACACAGTGGTTCGTATATCAGGCTGTTGAAAGCACTATATAGCGTTCGAACGAAGAGATAAAGAATTGAAATTGTACACAAATATTACATATTGTAGGTCTGTTTTGTACCGATAATGGCCAATACGGGTCCACGTTTATTTATAAGTCAGAAATCCTTTTCGGCAATGATCTGATAGAGTGTATGAATACCTATCGTGTTGATCTATTTCATGGTGGTATTTTTAAACCACTGCGCAGTGGTATTGGAAAAAAGAGGCAAACGGTTCTAAACGGTTAATCCGATTTTACCTAGCACTATTATATTCATCTATAAGGTTAAATCTTAAATTTGTTACATATATTGATGAAAATAATAGTACTAGGTAAATTTTCTAAAAGATGTTGAGTTTTTTACTCAAAATCCAAAATTAAATTAAAATTTCGAATTTTCTTATTAGAAATACCGGAATTCCCAAAAAAGTTTTAAAAAATCCCAAAAATGGGATTTTTTGGTTTTTTGCCTATTATATCCATACCAGGGGCGGGGTTATCGAAACCCGTTACAAAATGATTAAGAACATATTGGGTCATATAAAACAGGTCACTATAATTTGATATCGACTATGCGATTTGAAAATTTTTGCTCAAAATTTAATTTTCCATAAAAAATAGGGTTTTTTTGGATGGACCTGGTCCCCTCGTTATCAAAAATTTTTAGGTTTTGTTTCATTAATCGTATTTTATGTAAAGTCAGCTTTCCAAAAAGTATAAATTATATATACATTTTTTTAGAAACTTTTTAGATAACTTAAAAATATACTTTTTTCCCCAAAAAAGGCAAAAAATCGCCTTTTTTTAATTTTTTAAATTAAAATGCCTATAACTTTGGACTCAGTCATGATTTTTACATAATTCTTTCACTGATTGATATATAAACTTGTTAAGCGAATAAAAGAAAAATTGCGAAAATCGGGAATATTTGGACCCGCTATTATCAAAAAACTAAAGTAAGGACGGTAAAAATTTTAAAATTTTAATTTGCAAATGCGAATATCTCCTATACTATAAGAGATAATTTACTGCTACGACGACCTCTTTTTTTCCTATACCACTGTACACTGGGTAAGCTTCTGTGGCAGCTCATCTCCGCCCCATTGAGCTTTTTATGCGCAGGTGGCAATTTACGTATAAGGAATTTCCGGTCGAGTATACGTAAACTTTGCTCAAGTACTTGAGTTATCTAATATTTGACAAGTGCTGCCCCGTTCAATTCCGAGATGTAAAAACATCTCATTCGTTTACAACCTCGCAGGTAAGATGGCTGGTGATGAGTCGGCGACAGCACCAAACAGTACGAGTCCATCTAATAATCCGAAGACTTTGTTCTTACTCACAGAGAACACACTGTATGCAGAGCTGAGCAAGAAACCTTTCATCCACTTTACATTTATTAAACACACTCACTCTACTTAGGTATTTTGGCTGACAAGACCCGTATACATATTTAACACCAACTCATTTCCAACACTTAGTCCACACTCACTTCTCTGTTGTCCTTCGGCAACAGCACCGAAATTATCTCGAAATATAGAATTCACCGTGCATAATTCTTTTAACTCAATCTTTCCGCCACTACGCTGATTCCGAAGGAAGCTCAACCAACCTGTTCTATAGGCAACTGACCACCCTTAGTACCAGATTATGTGGGTCGCAGGTTCGACCCCATGTCAAGTCATTCCAAGTAAAGTCGGAGGAGTGAAGTAAAATCACCAGTTAATACTCCCAGTCGAATATAACACTATTACATGTTGTTTTTGACATTTCTCAAATCCTTCAACAGTTTCAAATCTATTCCTTCATTCTATTCCTTTATATAGAATGCACACCTTAAGAAAGTTTGTTGAAATTCGTACTTGAATTAAGTATTTAGAACTTGGTGGAGGGACTGTCCCAGAATTGATTTCAGTGTAAATAACGTCCGATAAACCAAAACCGACCTCTCAAACTTTGCAAATTCTAAAAAATCTCCTTAATACAAATTTACAACAAAATGATTTTTAATTTTCTTTACTTTCACTGAGAAAAGCACAAACCCAAGAATGTCTGTTTTTGGATTTTGTCAACAATTTTTATTAATCAAATGTAAAATGAGCAGGAAAATGAAAATTACTAACTAACAATATGGTGGCATGTTTAAGGTTTAACATAATAACGGTAAAATGTAACAATGGAAAACAACATGGCGACCACGATAAACGCAAATCAACAACCAGAACGCATTTGGTTATGCTACATTTGTTTTATGATGAAAATTAACAAAAATGTTTGTGATTTTTTTCTTTTGTGTTGCTTCATGATTTTATTTTTATTATTAAAATGGATGTTTGAAAAAAAAAGTTCGTTATATTTTTGTTATTGAAAAAAAAAACGAAAAATCTCTCCCCCACTTTTTGTAAACATGCTTTTGTTGTGGACATTTTCAACTTGTTTTAACTTGGTTCCTCTTCATTTATTTATTTTATTGCGGCCTCATTTGCGTTATCAACTCAATGGCCTGTGGACATATTTTTATAATTGTTCTCTTGTTTATATTCTACATGCCATTGATTTTCATGGATTTTCTTTAATATAAAACAGCAACGAAACTTTTGTATATTGAGAGACAACTCATAAAAGGCCAATGGTTGATTGTCCTTTATGGAATTATTGTAAATATAATAAAATTATAAATGTTTATACAAAAGAAAAATATTATTGAAACAAGTAACTTTATATAGGAACTAGACTAAATGATTCTTCCTTCCCCTTAGAGAATGTTTTCAACGTCATAAATATTTATCGTTTGCAAAATTTAAAGAAAAAAATTTATAAAATATTAAATGTGATAAAAATTTATCATTTAGAATCTGTTAATATTTTATTACAAATAAGTGAAATATTTTTAGTTTTATTAGAATTTTTGTCATAAAATAATATTCTAAAGTGTTATCATCACACCTGCAAATCCCTTTAAAAATATTTTAACAATTTTATCTTTATCTTTTGACAAAAAAATCGAAGCAAAAACGGAAAACACATAAAATTTCTAAAAACAAAATATTTAGTATACATATTATGTACAATCATTTAGACAAAATCTAAACAAATATTCAAACATAAAAAAACTCAAACAAATAAATATAGATAGACGACTTAGTATCTAGTTCAATATCATGTTACTTTCCTCTCTCTATTTGTATTGGCAACATGGGTTTTATGTCATACAGATAATTGTGATGCAAGTGTAATATGGTTGTACATACAAACAACCACATATATTTTTTGGGAAAAACAACAACAAATATGAAAAAACATACTGGACAAGCTCCTACTTGTAACATTGAGGCAAAGTACATTTATCAAACATTTATGCTTATATGTGCATACATGTGTATGTAAAAATGTCTGCCCCTCCACATGTCCGTCTAGCTCTATGAATATTTATACATCCGCTAGTTGACAAATCCATACTCTATCTCTCATATGTACATTTGATGAAAATGCATGTAACATCGAGTGATTACCGGAAGCTGTACTGATTAGAAAATAAAAAAACATAAAATTTGTTTTGGTGCTCAGATTGCATGTTGTTTAGCCAAAAAGTAGTAAAATAAATAAAATATTAAAAAAAATGGAAAAATATTTTACACGTTTTTTAAATAAAAAAATTATACGAATGTACAAAGGGTGTAAATTTGTAGTTTTGCTAAAACATTCATCAAATAAAACTGAAAGGAATATTTATTTTATTTCATCTGATTTTATGAAAATGTACATTTGCATCAGTTTGATGTGTGTACATGCCAGCCTTAATTTAGTTAGAAAATCTGAAATGTATAAAAATTCTAAATAAATATGATTAAATGTCAAATAAGTAGGTAACAAAAATTTGCTTTTTAACATAAATTTGTTAATGCACTACTACAAACAATGAATGTCGACTGCTCGTTCAGTTCTAGTTCAGTTCTAGTTCAGTTCTAGTTCAGTTCTAGTTCAGTTCTAGTTCAGTTCTAGTTCAGTTCTAGTTCAGTTCTAGTTCAGTTCTAGTTC
>NC_060951.1:64132839-64137420 GCF_022045245.1 Lucilia cuprina
GAACTGAACTAGAACTGAACTAGAACTGAACTAGAACTGAACTAGAACTGAACTAGCACTGAACTAGAACTGAACTAGAACTGAACTAGAACTGAACTAGAACTGAAACTAAATAAAGTTATTGATAAGTAAACAGAAGCCCATTATATTGACGATTAATCTGAAATTCATTTGTAGAAATTACCTTTTATTAAAGTTCTAAAAGTTCTAAATTTAATACAAATAAAATGTTTCCCTTTTCTTGTGTAATATTAAATACATTTATCACAAGACAATTTATTTCAAAATGAAATTATTTTTATACGTGCTGAATTTTATAAAATATATAATTCTTTAAATTTATTAAATATGTATATACAAACACACAGTAACAATTGTAACAAATTGACCGGAAGTAACCTTTAGTCTAGCATATGTTACATTAAAAAAATCACAAAATTTTTGCCACCTTTTGTAAACATATTTCAGTTTGTTAGGGTTACCCGAACTCCTCATCATACATGATTAAAGGAAATCCTTTTTTTCAAATTCTTCTCTCGCTCTCTTTTTTTCTATGTATCTGCCACTTCCTTGAGTTGTGCAGCCAAATCCTTAACTCACATACATAAATGAATTTCTTTTTATATATAAAATATTTACTTTAAAACTTATTGACTTGGTCAAATGTGATTTCTGGCCACTGAGGTTGATTATGGTTGACTACTTGGTCAATTTATACGTTTTTTGTTATATTTTTTTCTTTTTTCAAATTAACTGCCATTTGTTTTTTTTTTTTTAACTCATCCTTCTGGTGTAAATAAGCCACATTGTAAATATTTGTGTAGTGTTCTTTTTTTTTTTTTTTGTTTTGGGCAAAAAAGCTAAAGGAAGATGGTTACCAATTGTATCTTATAGTAGACCCTTTTCAATATATGGATTTTATCATCATTAGTAGTTTGTTATCAAGACCATTTTCGTCTTGCTGGCTTTTTGACAATAAGAAAGACTGGCACAGCTGTATTTAAAAAATTGAAGACTTTATATTTTTTTGCTAGTTTATTGGTTTATTTAGGAACGGGTTTACATTTAAACAAATACATATATTAATAAAATTTTCCAAATGTCAATATATATTAGGCAGGGGTTTTATGACAAGGATAATGTATAGATTTAATAGATTTTTGTTTAGAATTTAAACCAATTTTTGTTTTTTTTTTGTATGTATCGGATATCTGTATTTTTAGCACGAATCCTTAAAAACATCAATATTCCTTTAAGACTAAAACAACAATCAATGATGAATACTTCAAATAATTGATAAAATTTTCTACGGTTTTCAATTTAAATAAGCGTTAAAACGATGACATTATTAACACCCAAAAACGTAACAAAAACTCTAAAACTTATATGAAAAATCTCGGTTTAATTTTCTCAAAAAAAACTTTATCACTTTGGCATGTGTTGCTAAGTGTGAAATTATAATTTCAAGCTAAATTATTGAACATTATTACATCGATATTGTTTCGAACGATAATAGGAAGAAACAAAAATTTCAATAGTATTTTGCACAATGGCAATAAATAGTTTGCGCCAAAATTTGTACAAGCAGATACTGTCATGTGCCTACAAACTGACCATTTTTTTTTGGTATAACTACTCGAATGTAAAAAATCAATTTGTTCCACCACTGGTTTATAAGGTCTACCACATTCATATACATACAGACACAAATGCTTACATTTAGTTGACAGTAGGGTGCTTCTTAACACAACTAATCGATCAATTATGTATGAGGTACACTAGTTATGAGAAATAAAATTTTAAGGTATAAAATCACAAATTTTATACATAATTTAGCACATATTTAAACAAAACATTTAATGCTCTGAAAGTGATTGGTGACAAGCGTTTAAATTTTGAGGGATTTATTGAAGAAAGTGTAACTAATTAGGAAGCAGAATGTAGTAAGTTTTAATATATCAATCAACAGAATTTATTAAGCATTTCTTGAAAAAATATATATGTTAAACCAAATGTTATCATCCCTGATCTAAAATTTTCAAAATGGACTCCTAGTTCAGTTCTAGTTCAGTTCTAGTTCAGTTCTAGTTCAGTTCTAGTTCAGTTCTAGTTCAGTTCTAGTTCAGTTCTAGTTCAGTTCTAGTTCAGTTCTAGTTCAGTTCTAGTTCAGTTCTAGTTCAGTTCTAGTTCAGTTCTAGTTTAGTTCTAGTTCATTCTATTTCAGTTCTAGTTCAGTTCTAATAGATAAATTTCTGTCGATTTGGTCTTATCAATTTCTTTTAAAAGTGGATGTATTTTTTAAATTAAGGACTTTTTTATCACTAATCATTACATATCAATTAAGGACTTGTAGTTCTTCGGAATGTAACTATCCTTACTTTTGCTCCCATTCTCCCTCACTATTTTCTTTTTTTCTGGTGATAATTGTGGTTTCATGTTACACACATGGTCATACATTAGTTTACATAACATGTAGCAAAAGTAATTAGCGACAATTTGGAAAAAAGTTTTACATGACTGCTGGCTGCACCACTTAAGCCAAAAATTAAAAAAAAAAACATTTTCATAAAAAGCAGTCACGCTTAGTTTTAAGTATGTTTGAATGCCTGCAGTTAGTTAACACTCGTAGAAGTACTCATATTGTTAACAAGTATTTAATGAGTGTTGCGTTAATTTTGACACTTGTACATAAACATGATGTTTTTTGTTCTAGATACTGTTAAGTATAAACAGTAAAATATATAAATATTATATAAATTCTTTTATAATTGTTACTAGAAATTCCCACGAATTGCGGCGCCACTGTTGAAGTGTTTTAGCCTGAAGAATACTTATTGAATCTGATTTCATTAATGGGATGAAGATAGAAGTTTTTAAGAAATATTCTTTAGAAGTAAGTAATTCAGGAGTAAAATCTATTTGCTAGAAGTTATTGAGAAATTTGTTTAATTGTGATATTCAGAAATGTAGGATTCTGTGGAATTTTATAATCTTTTAAACTAAAAGTTCCTGTGTAAAAGGTTAAGGAAAAGGAAATTTACTTGGAAGCACTTCCGAAGGATATTTTAAATACTAGTAAGATTTCAGTATTTGGAAAAATATATATGAATACATGTTATTCGTATGATATAAAACTTTTTGAAGTAACAATTACCGGAAATACCAGAACATTATCTTGAAACTTTAAAAACAATTCAATTTATTATCATTTAATTTAAAAAGAAAAATCTAAATATATCATCTTCTCGTTCAACAAATTGTTCCTTTAAGAAACTCCAAAAATAGAAACAAGAAAAATTAAGATCATTTACAGTCCTTACAGCACAAAGTGTCACAAATATAAACTGAAATCTAATACTAATATTTACCAAAAAAAGTATTATTTATAGAAAAATGTTGCAATGGTTACGAAACAAAAACAAAATGATTACAACATCCTGTCAACAATACTTTTTAGCATCATATCGCCATCTACAGGAACAAACAAATCACAATAAAAAATCTTGATACAATTTACATGTGCAATAATTAGTTTGATTAAATAAATGTCAAAGGTTTTTCAATGTATTGGTTGAGTATCCTTTACAAACATGACCCTGATGCATATAATATACAGTGCAAGGATATCATGTGACAGAAAGCAAAAATCAGCAAAAGATCCGAATTTTAAGATAACAGACATATAATGAATACAACATTTCACACTGTATTTAAATAGGTGTAAGGCAATGAAAGGAAATAAGTGAAAACGGGGGAAAGAGCAAGAGCACAATGTTACTGGTTTATTTTATTTTTTTGTAGATGTTTAAACGATAATGATATTAAATAGGTTCGTACTCTAGTTTATGCAGTTAAAAGAGTATAACACCCTATATATTTGACAGAAAACTCAGTTTTTTGTTTATGCAAGTAGTGCAAATCAGATAACACCGTAATGTTAGACATTAAAAAAAAACAACATTAAATGCAACTCAAACAAATTTAAATCCTTGTTTTGTTGTGACACTACTAGTATTGGTGTATTTTCTATTTAGGATTTGTGACAGGAAGTTAGATAATCTAGGAACAAATAACAAATTACACTTTTTTTAAATACTAAGAGAATTATTTAAAATTGTGGCATTTACCTTGAGGGTAAAGTGCATACAGAGGAAGCCCCATAAACCATATATTCCTTAAAAGGTTTCCTTGACCCCACCAGCAGTCTAATAATAAACAGTTAGTCGTTTAGCTTAATATGAACAAATGTATGTCTAGAAGTGAAAGTGTAGTTACTAGTATTAATTTTCATGTTGTAATCAATTGTAATATTACAAGTCTATAAATGTCAATGGTAAAAGGGGTAATTTCTGTTGTTAAAAACGCTGTAAAAGTCAAGTAAACAAATGCTTTATTGTTGCTTTATTATTCTATTGCGATGACAAAAAAAGGATAATACCTTTATTTGGGGAGTATTTTGTGTTTATTGTCATGTGTACACAGAAAAAACTGAAAATGAGTTTTAATTATCAAAATAATTGTATCAAGCAAGTTTTGCACCTATAACCAAAATGATGATATCAATTACCAAATTTGTAAAAA